>NC_134194.1:5291860-5376954 GCF_964188355.1 Buteo buteo
TTGCTCTTTAGGTATATCAGGCCTCTACTAGTGAGATGGCCATGCTCACCATCCACCCTAAAGCCTCCATGGACCTTCTTAACTCAGACCTACTTCTCCTCTAACCCCCTCAGGAGGGGACTTGCACCCCTCCAGCCCACGCAGCAGCCGGTACCCGAGTTAGGAGCATCACCCTGAGCATCACCGCAGCAAGCCGGGCTTTGGTGCTTACAGCACAACCACGAGCAGGAGAGCACCCACCCCTCACCCAGAGATGTACGACTGGGGGTCCCCAGGCTGCCCTGACCCTCTCTGGGCAGCGAGGACACTCCTGGCTCCTCGGCTGGTGGGGCTGGAGAGAGGATCGGCACTGAGCACGGCTTGGAACAGCACTGGCTCGGAGGGGAGGGAGCAGGAGCCGGGGCACAGCTGGGGATTTACTACTTTAACTTTGCCTTTCTAATGGGGGAGATGCCAAAGAAGAGCATCAGAACAGGGGATCTGCCAACCTTAAGGATCTCCTCCAGTCTTCAAAAAGCCGCTGGATTTACCTCTCACCTGCTACAAGATGTATTTTACTGTCCCAGTACAAGCCAGATGAGCCATTTGCCTATCAACCAGCAAAAACTGAGTAAGACCAGGAATAAAAACCCCCTCATGCATGTGAGTGAGCATGTTGGATGAATAACAACGATAGAGAGAAAATTTCATTTCCCACTCCTGCTTCTTACTGAAGCTCCTGGATACAGGCAGAGAATACAGACAGCAGGACAGCATTTGCAGTGCCTCACTCCAGAGCACCGGAGTTGAGTCACTAGCAGCGGAAACCTTTCCAGCTTTGCTAAAATTCACACGTAGCTACGTGACCGAGAGCTCGCGGCTCCCACCGTGCTCTCTACCACGACTGCCTGCAGTACCCTGCACAAGGGACGATACAACCAGTAAAGACCGTGCATTCATCTGCCTCGGTGAGACCCCCACCTTCCTCGAGGGTCTCGAGCAAATTTTCTTCTGTGTTTCAGGTTGCAGAAGCACCAGGCTTTTCAGAACAACAAATATGGCTAACTAAATCTACCTGCTTTGTGAAAGATAAGGACTGGGAGGGAATCTCTTTATATTTTGTTTTCCTCTAACTTAATTTGCTGTTGCTTTATTAAGTATTGGATTTTGGTTTATATAAAGGTAAACAATGTTATCACACAAATCTTAATCTTACAATTGCAGCCTCCCTTGAATTACTTGATGATTAGCCTCTAGGCATAGCGCTCATCTCGTTCAGTTATACCTTCATTATCATCAGATTCATTAATTTCATCCTCTGTGTGCTAAAACGTTGCATGGTTAAAGGCAACATTTCGCAACATTCAGAACATTGGCAAGGTTTCCCATTCTCTGCTGAAGAGTTTGTAGAAGCAATATTACACCAAGAGGATCAAGAAGTTTATTTTTCCTTTAAATCATTGAAGCATTGAAGTAATAGTTTTACTTAAAAAAATATTAGTACTTAATTATTTAATTGTAATTTCAGTACATGCTGGGCATAGCGAATGGCCTCGAGGTGGACCCCAAAGGGGCTTTGCCAGGGCATAGCTGGGTGAGAAGGCACTTGGCCCCTGGTGTAAGAGTTTCACTTGCTAAGTGAAAGTCAGCAGCTAAGTTTGCTAATCCTCCCATTAGCTAGGGCTCCGTAAGCAGACTTGTCTTTTTTATTCCGTAGTTGTTCTTGGCAGTGCCTTACGCTGCCAGGTTGTACACAATCCCTCTCTATTCCAGCTCCATTATTACTGTTTTAAATCAAGCCCTTTGGAAGGGGGCTGAGAGAGCAGTCAGTCACACAGCAGGGAAGTGAAGGATGGAAACCAGCCATCGAGGTTACAAGCTCAAGAAAAACTGTCTCTAAGTGACACAGGTGATGAATCCAGGGACAGCAAAGTCATCACATCAAGGTTGGCATAGTCTTTCCGAGCCTCCCAGGGTAACCTCATCAAATTATTGTTCGTTACAGCTATGATAGAGTAAAAAAGGGTGTCACACCATTTGCCTTTAAAATGTTGAATAGTACCCGCTTGCAGACCGTGGTTTTGACAAGATTCCCCCACCCTCCCATAACAAGGGTAAACCCCTTCCAGATGCTAAATGTGCCCTTCGAGAACTATAAGGGGTAGATAAGTAAAAATGAATAGTGTAAACCTAGTTCTGTATCAGCTTATAAAAAACTCATACAGCACCATCAGAACAAAAGGTACTATGTGAACATAACATGTTACCAAACTGGTTCACGGCATTATAGAGCATTTCTGTACTCTTTGACCATTAAGAAGAACAAGTATACTGTTTATAAAAATAGCTGTAGATGTTCCAGCTAGAGGCACAGGGACCAGGACAGTTAAGGTATCAAGCACAGGGATTTTTTTCTAGATCACTCCATTAAATTTTAAGTTATAAACACGTATTTTAGCTTCTTAGTAAATCAACATCTTTGGCAACATGTAGTGATTGATGCAACACCGCTTGTAGGCAAGAAGTGATACAGCTGACCTGCCAGCAAGTAAACCAGAGAAACATTCCCTTGACATACTGAATATATTTGGTAAAAGGAAGGAATTAAGTAAATACATATGCAAATATATGTAGGGCAATTTAATAGAGGCCTTCGAACTCAAGTGCTAACATTTGTACAGCTTATACTCTGCACATCTCTTGTGTACTTTGAAGCTACAGACAGCTTCATTCGACAGGAGAAATATGACTTGCATTAGAAGAGGAGGTGGAAGTATTTCTCTGGCCTGTCTTCCAGGGTTGGAGCCCCGATAGAGGATGGAAAGTGGAACTGAAAATATATTTAGTGAAAGGAAGATTTATAGTTATTATTTTGAATTTATAATACCCGTTTTAGAGAAGAAAGATTATTCACATAATATTTATTTCTGCAGAAGAAGATCCCCTCAACATAGCAAGGATTCAGCAATTCAAAAATGCCTCAGCCCTGGGGCTACAGTGTTTTTCCTCTATATCCCTTTAGAAAGCCAGCCTCAGACATTTGCAAGGTTACAGACCAGTACTTTCCCAGTGTCTTTTGGAGGTTTCTCACAGGTTGGTGGGGATGATATTAAACCGAGTTAGGGAGGAGCGAGCTGTGCTGATGTGCATGAGAGTCCTCAGCTCCACAGCAAAGGCACCCCTCCAGGCACCATCCTCTACCAGACTGGACTCCTCCAGGGCATGTGTCTTTTCTTTAAAAATAAATTAAAAAATCCTAACTTCTCAGTTATTTACAAATTTGCAGTCACAGGGAGAGCTCGTGAAGCCTCCTCCTATCTTCACACTGCTTTTATCTGGGCTTTGGACCAGCTCTTAATGACACTTGTGAGTGGCTGATGGCAGACTGGCACTGCTACAGCAGGGATGAGAACGTGAGTTTGGCTACAGACTTCATGTGTGCAGAATCATGCCCAACAAATTAAATTAAATTAAGTTATATTGAAGCCGGTGACCACTTAGGGACCATTAAAGTGTCAGTTAATTAAAGCTGGGTTTAGGAAAGGTTACGAGACAAATTGTCATCTGTTAGTCTGTAAAAATCTGAAACTGAAACGCCCTGAACAGTTTAGGGGATGTTTTAAGGCGATCAGACAACAGAGCAAGTTACCTTTTTTCACATTGACTTGCCTACATGAAGCTGCTTGCCTTCCACAGAAGAAAAAAGGGCTTCAAGAAGTTACTCATTCCCTTGAGAAGCCACAATGAGACCAGGTTCCACTAATAATCCCAGCCATAAATCATGAGATGTGGGAAATCACCTGTAGCTTCCTAAGATTAAATATTTCTCCTTGATGTTTTTAATTGAAAGGGCTCAATTAGTTCTAAAACCATGTAACAGTAAAATTTATGAAGTATTTGATCTTGATTTTACCTGTTGCTTTTACATTTACTCAGGATCAAATCCAGACAATCTCTCATTAAAAGCAACAGGCTAACTGAAGAAGAAAGGTATTTTCTAGAGAGCACAAAATGAGAGGAATCTGTTCCTGATTTGTTTAAATGGCAATTATAAAATGAGTTAACTGCAAAAAGATACAGATTTCAGAACCAAAGACCTTCTCCTTAACAGCCACATTAAGAACTGATGGTGTATGCATGTCTCATCTCACATATCTTTTCAAAAAAACTAATTAAAAACATGGCATGGTGTCAAGCTTTTGTGTAAGTCTAAATCTCATCTCCATAAACTAATAGAAGCTTTTCTGGTTCATCAACAAGCCACTGACAGCACAGGCAATCAGTCCTGTCCTAGGCAATGCCTGCTTCTGTGTTATGATAGAAAAGTGAGATGCTAATAACCTCTTGGGCCTTATCTCTTGAGTTTAAAAAAAAAAGCTGTCAAGGCAGGAGGCAGATTGAAACAAATAAGGGGCTCTAATTTCAACCAAGAGTAATTATTTGCCCTGTAACCGCCTGCACATGCTCAACAAAATCATACTCTTTGACCTCCAGAAATTTCTAAGTGTTACTTACAGAGCTGAGCAGCTTTTAGGTAATATCAGAGAGACATTTTAAATTATGTTTCCACTAGATTTGAATCCCAGAACTCAGCAGCTAGAGAGCATCCATCTCACTCTTCCTCTAAGGGCGTCTCCAAATGGCTTACTTTCTCCAAAAGGCAGTTTCCTTCAGTTTAAATTTTGACCAAAGCACTTCAAGCACAGCACACCTTATTGCTAACAAGACTTTTGGGCAGTGCTGATGGGGCAAACTTCCATTTCTACTGGAATAAAAGGGAACTTCAGGAAGGTCTTGTAGCAGTACAGTAGCCAGACAACCAAGAAACCCCACGTGAATGAAGACCTAATCCGCTAAATACTGAACTAATACAGCTCTGGAGGGCAGCAAACAACCCGCAAAAAGTTTGGAAAGTCACCATGGCCCACCAGGCAGGTAGTCATCATGCCCTGACACAAATCCCAGTTTCACCAGTTACTGTGCTCCATGATCCCTTTCCTCAGCTTTCCCAGTGCATTTTGACAAAAAGTCTCACCTAGAAAAGCAAACAATATATTTATATATATAAATTTTATATATTTTTGTGTATACACACTAACTATACGCATAGCACAACTTTGTACAGATAAAATACATGACAGGAGGAGGTTGCCCCCCCAAAATCTGTGCAGACCAGCAGGTTCCCTGCAGGTCCCTGTAACCGAGGTTTCCCAGTGCCTGCACCTTTCTCCCTGTGAGCAGGGGTCCCGTGTGACTGCCTGGCACCTATCGCATGCCCAGCATGCCTCTAGGACTTAAGAAAATGAATGCAATTGAAATAATTCCTTCATTTATTCATCCACATACACAAGCAGTGGATCACAGCAGGTGTGCAGGAGACCCAAGTTTTAGCTATTGGAAGAATCAGAAGGCAAGAGGGGTGAAAGACCCCTAAAATAAGCTGCGCAGCATCCCATGCTGATCCGGCTCCTCTGGTTCTCCTTCCCTCCTTGTGCCCACATCGCACCTCAGAGGCCTTTCCAAGAGACAAATCAGCAGAAAGTTAACCTTTTTTCTGGAGAGATGGGAAATGTTGAGGACAAGAAGAGGCTAAGACCAGCTGTTAGTTTGTCTTAGGTTGCCACAGAGCATGGATCCAAGACATTGGACCACGCACCATTTGAAGCCAACTTAAACCTGCATTGCTCCCCAAAACAGCAGTCCCATCCTTACTCCAAACTTCTTATTTCCTACCCAGGTAACTCTTCCTTGCCCCAGCACCAGCATTCACACAGTAACATGGCAGGGGTGAGATCCGATCGCTTTTATCTCATGATGGTTTTTTTCTAAGCTCCTTTCCAGCTGGGCACATTCACATTTTGCTGCACGGGCAAAGATGTGCCCTTCCAGGGCTCCGTGTCACAGATCACCCACTGCCCCGGGGTTCCAGGTCTTTGTCACCTGCACCCAAGGAACAGCACAAGCTGTGGCAGGATTCAGCCCCATATACAAGAGGCAAAAGGCCAAATTTCTCCCAGGCATCCTTGGCATGCTCCAGCTGGAGAGACAGCCTCAACCTCCCTATTTTCCACCAGTGAGGAATAACTTCTGCTTTGGTGGATTTTTTGGGGGGATAACAATTAGCAGAGAATCAAACTGTGAAGTGGGCTAAATGACACCCCTAAAAGTTCACAAGTAGTCAATATTAGTTTAATTAAGGCTACAACCCCACAGTGCACAGGTTTTGCCCTGAGATCAATTTAAAGACCCCCCCCTCCCATCAGCTGTGGCTCAGCTCACTGCCCCTTCAGGTGCCTCACACTGGAAAAAAGATGACAAACCATGTGGGTGAAAAAAATACCCCTTAAAAACTCCTGCTTCCTGTCCACGGGTTATTTTTAAGACATCAAGTGAGGGGTTCAGATGCAATGAAGCTGGAAAACAGAGCAGGAAAGATTTGTATTGCAGTACTTTTGATCCCAATCTATATGCAAAATCGAGCCCAGGCGCCTGTATTATGAAGTTGCACTGCTTGAGAAGAAAAATTTGGGGTTTTTTGTTTTTTTTCCAAACACTATTTTCAGGAAGACGCCCTGCATTGCAAAGGGCTCTTGCTAGCCAGGCTTGCGCTCATTTATTTGGCTGTGCTGACCCCCAGAGTCTGGCACCCTGTACGGCACATCCCAACCCCGAACCCACCGGGTGGCTGACACGCTTTCCATCCACTGCCTCTCGTTCAAAAGAGATTTTGCTGAAGTGATTGCTCCCGCAGGCTAGGGCTGATTGCACCCTAACAACGTGAGAGAAAACAGACATTTACCCCATGTCGACTCAAATTGCTGCATGCACGAGAAACTGCAGAATTAACTAGATATGGGGCAAAAAAAAAAAATACATAGGCATTACAATAAAAGCACATAGAGGAGCTCATGGGGAAGCTGTCTGATTATATCTAATATCTCCAGCTACACACCTGGCAAAACCCAAATTATTACTAGATAAGCACCAGCTGTGGCAGAAGGGAATCCTTTATTTCTGCTACTTGAGTCAGGAGGAAGCTGATACTATTTTCTATTTTATATTGCACATTTTTAGGACTTTCTATGTCCATTTTTCTGAAATAATTGCTTTCCATATTAACAACTAACAAACTTACTAATCAACCATTATTAAACTCACAGAAAACAGAGATGGATCCTTTTGGTTAATTTTTCTTAGGCAATTGCTGCATAAGAGAAGTTGTTTAGAACACAGTTGTGATGTTAAAACCACTGTGACAGATACCAAAACTACTTCAGCACAGGACGACACTGGAAGCTGAGTGCCTCTTTTTTTTTTTTTAATTGAGAAAAAGACCAATTTCTCAATTTCAGAACTCAAGACAATAAAGCAAATACATCAAAGCTCAAAAGCCCCTCAAAGCAGACACAATTACAATATTTGCATGACGGACAAGGGCAGAGAAAAGGACGCACTCAATGCAGTTCCCACGCAAACGCCTCCAAGGCAGCACACCTCACTGCAGCACCCATTCCCTGAGCAGAGAGCGATGCCCTGAGGAGCTCCACAAATATGTATTTGCAAGACAGTGACCTCCTCGTCCCACAGTGCTGTCTTCTCCCATCGTGTCCTTTCCGGCAATGGTTCACCTCAATTCCTTTTTGCCACCAAATCCATTGCTGAGCCCTTTCCAGGCTGCCTGGAAAAACACGCTGCAGCACGTTCCCTCGTCCTTTGTCGTGGTTTAACCCCAGCCAGCAACTAAGCACCGCGCAGCTGATCACTCACTTCCCCCCGACCCGGTGGGATGGGGAGAAAAACCGGGAAAAGAAGTAAAACTCATGGGTTGAGATAAGAATGGTTTAATAGAACAGAAAACAAGAAACTAATAATGATAACACTAATAAAATGACAACAGTAATAATAAAAGGATTGGAATATACAAGTGATGCACAAAGCAATTGCTCACCACCCACTGATCGATGCCCTTTTAGTCCCCAAGTGGCGATCCCCCCACTCCCCCCAGTTTATATACTGGGCATGATGTCCCATGGTATGGAATACCCCTTTGGCCAGTTGGGGTCAGCTGTCCTGGCTGTGTCCCCTCCCAACTTCTTGTGCACCTCCAGCCTTCTTGCTGGCTGGACAGGAGAAGCTGAAAAATCCTTGACTTCAAACTAAACGTTACTTAGCAACAATGAAAACATCAGCGTGTTATCAACATTCTTCTCATACCAAACTCAACAACATAGCACTGTACCAGGTACTAGGAAGACAACTAACTCTATCCCAGCTGAAACCAGGGCATCCTTAAACACTAATTCACGAGGAGACTTAGATTGGAGTAAGGGGTATGGTCATCTTAGTGCTATGTGCAAGAGAAAGACACTTCAGTTAGTTCCTAGATCAAAGGAGAAGGCACAAGGCAAGAATCTGATCCTAACAAATGACAAAGTAGTTCCCACCACCACCCCAACTCCCTGTTTGTCTACCAGACCTCCTACTTGCTGGTGTCCCTGCCAGCCTTCATCTACCAGTTCAGCCCAGCCATTAAGAAATACAAGATTCAGCTGGTAAGCAAGGACAAGAGAAGCGAGTCAGACATGCACAGACATCTATAAATTTAAAAAAAAAAAACAACAAAAAACAAACAAAAAAACCCCAAAACATAAATAGGAACATTCCTACCCAGGCAGTCACAGGATGGGGTTGGATATCTACTGCACCTACAAAGCAGTCAGATGTTTCCAGGGGACCTGTGCTCATTCTGACTCCTGGTGAGTTTGCAGAGTCTGTCAGTTTAGTTTATTTTGTAGAGAAGGGGGAAATTAAAGTGATCCACTACCTCTGCATTTTTTAATCTTTAAGTTTGATGGATCTAGCTCTTCATTTTGTTCAGGAAAGAAATTTATTTTGGGTCCACTTCATGAAGTACCAAACAAACCTCCCAAAACCTCTGGCTCCAAATAAAGAGTTTGTGAATCAATTATTCCCCTAAATTAAAAGGATTGTGTCAAACTAACACATTTGCATTTTTTGCTTTGGATTTTTGTTTTGTTTACGTTCACTTCCCCCACCTTGGTTGACTTAGGACAAGCCTGAAACTTGGGAAGAGCAATGGCAGCATGTCAAGATCTCACTGATAAGAATCCCCACTTTGCTTCTACCAGCATTCATTTTAAGCTACTTTTATTCAGAGGACTTCGACATCCCTTACAAATGGGACCCCATGCCTCCATGGTACTGCATACTCCTTAAAACCTCAATACTATCAGAGACAAAGATGGGCAAAACCACCTGCTTTACTCCCCTGCAAAGTTATTACCACAATTAACATTTCTGTCTCTCTCCCTTTTCTGATAGGTATTCTGTTACTGCTCAATGCTTGGGCTGCTTTATAATTGAAGATACATGGATCTACTTCATGCACAGATTAATGCATCACAAGACCTTCTACCCATATTTACATAAACTTCATTATGAATTTAAGGTGTAATCATAATAAATTGGCAATGAGTGGCAGATGGCATTCCAGAGTGCAGCTGAACCGTGAATGGGCAATTATGTCTCTCAGTCTTTGGGAATGGAGTAAAAATTCATGTTTCATAAAGTACATTATTTACTAAAAATCAAATGGGCCATTACCCAGTAATGTTCATACTCTGGGGAGCAGGGAAGGGATGAAGAGAAGGGGTGAAAACAATCTTCAAATCAGTCAAAATGCTTGAAGCAAAATAAAATTATGTGGGAAGATTGGGGGTCCTTGAAAACCACTGCCTGAGCTCTAGTGATTCACCAAGCCTTCTCTCGCCCTTGATGCTGAGCCCTTACTGTATTTAGACATCAATTACATGATCTTTTTACTCAACATTTACAAATAACTGAGCATTAAAATCAGGAAAGCGAGAAAACAAACTACTGGGTGCCAGGAGTTTCCTATCCAGTGTTCCCCACGTACACTAACCAGATGCGTGCCCTGCAGACACTTTTTGCTATGCATTCCCTATACATCAGCCTGGGAGAGTACATCATCACAGGAACAGGTATCTTCACTGCAATACATATTTGCTGCAAACACTTATTCATGGCATGGGTTTGGTTCGCAACACTTCTACTGAAAATTACGGATACACACAGGTAAATAACCACAGAAAAATCCACCAGACTGGAAAATGTAAAGTGCTGTTTGAACATTTTGGGGAGGGGCGGTGGGGAGGGGAACTACTTTGTCATTTGTTAGGATCAGATTCTTGCCTTGTGCCTTTGCTCTAGGAACTAACTGAAGTGTCTTTCTCTTGCATATAGCATTAAAAAGACCATACAGTTTCCCTTACCCAAATCTAGGTCTCCTCATGGATTAGGGTTTAAGGCTTGTTTTCTGTGCAAGTTTAATATACCCACATACTTTTTTCACTTTTAATGCTCAATGCCACCTTCAGGCTAGAAAAAAAACAACTGAAGTTTGTCTTCAGGTAAGAGGCATTTTTCACAATCCAGATGGGAATTATCTTCCCTCTCCTCCCTGCACAAATGGCAACCTGATAAATCTCTTCTAATCTCTATATATCCTCCTGTGAAGATAGGATCTTTGCTCTTGGCTGTGCTTCCCAACCTCCACCTTTTTCTGCACCACCTTTTAGACTGACACGTCTCCTCAGCCGCTGCTGTAGCTCAGGGGTCTGTGAACAAGGACATCACCCCCAAATTCCCCCCCCGCCCCGTCACCAGCGTGCTGGACACCCAGTTGGAGCTGCAACACGCTCCCCAGCTGCAGGGCTGGTTGTCATTGACACTGTGTGCACACAGGGGACAAAGGGAAAGTGCTGAAGCAGGAAAAAAAAAAGAAAGAAAAAAAAGTAATAATAAATAACATCCTAGAGATGAACCAGAAGAGCGATATGGCTTGATGTATCATTCAGGTCCATGTACTACTTGGAAACCCTGTATCAGCAAATGGGATGCTACAGCACCGATACATCACCCGTGCTAGGACAGCCCGGTGGGAGCCAGGACCAGGACTCCCACCTGCAAACAAGCTGGAGCCCCTCAGCACCAGTGCCGTGATGTGTCCCACTGCCAGCAAGATTACAGCACGGAGCCCTACATTCCTTCTTTCAGCACCAGAGGCCGCAATATTTTGCCATAAACAGGTGTATTTAACACTAGAACTAGTTAAGTGTAAAATAGCTATTTCGGAAAATATCCAGCTCCAAGGACAGGTTAAGCCAAGAGAAATTCTGTGATGCTGTATCCTCGATGTATCATCTCCTTGTAGGAAAACATCCTCTACACTTAAGGCAGGGATCCCAGCACTTTTTCTTCTTCCAGCACAAGTTATTAGGGATGTAGAAAGAAGGCACAACAGAGAAAACATAAGACTTCACTGTGACCTTGCACAACCACCACTACCATCTGCAATATGCCTGACACTAGGCTCCTTCACAGCAAGAGGGGCTTGCACCCATCTCTATCCAAGCAACAAGCCACCTGCACAACATGCATAACCCAGTGCTAAGAGCTTCCACCCCTTTTTGTACATACCATTTCTCCTGCAGCTTTATCCTCACTTAACATGCCCTTTCCTCTGGCTGCAGGGGCACAACATCCCCTGGGTCCCACTCCCCTTCGTGGTCGACACCACTTTCCATGACTTCCACCACAGCAACTTTCACAGAAACCGCTCTCCTGTTTTCACCTGCTGGGACAAGTTGTTTGGGACCGACGAGAAGAATAAAGCATTTTGCCAAAAAAACCCCAACCAAACAAACAAACAAAAAAACAAACAAACAAACCCAAAACCAAAAAAAAAACAAAGAAACACCCACCAAACAGAAGGAAATCCAGGAAAGTGGTCAAACTTCCCCCACACAGAGTGGCTGGGGAAAGAGTGGAGAGATATATGCAAGTGAAGCAGTCAACACCTGCAGCTTGAACCAATTGATCACAATTAAGGTTTAAGTCATCAAGCAGGTGTTCCTGTTTTAAGTAATTCACTTCCACCTGGTTCCCACTTTTTTTTTTTTTTTTTTTTTTTTTTTTTTTAAAGGTAGCTCCCTAACAAATACAGTCCCTGTTTGTTCCCAATAACCACCAGGATCAACCATAGCTATAGCCATTTTAACAGTTAAATTACCAATGTTCCAAGACTCAGGCTCCACATCATGCTGGATGACTCCTCTCACAGCGATGTGACCTTTTGCTCTTGGAATTTATGTCAATCTGTATATTAATAAACATTGGGTTTAACTAAGAATATATAAATAACAGTTTAATTTCTTGTTAGATAAGCCAAACTATTCCCAATATCTCATATGCTTCCAGAAAAGAAGCACATTTTACATTCAAGATGTAGTTATTAAAAATATCTGTAGCTAATAATTGGACTGATTTTTGACACATACCACTTCTTTAAGACATGCAGTCCAGAAGTCCATTCACACACCGGGCTCCTGTAAGCTACGGGCCTTTCAAACCTCCTTTTGCTTTTGCTGTATCCGTTGGGTGAAGCCTGGACCATGCTGCACCACAGCAGACGCAGGCTGCGACATGGTTCGCAGCCTTTGCTCTTTGCAAAGCCTGAGCTAAAGAGGGATTTGAAGAACCACAGAGGAGAAGAGAAAGCGAGTCATGGACCACCGATCTCACAGGACCCTGTTAATGGGTGTTTTGGCAGGTTGTGGTCAGATTGGAGGGTAAAGGGAGAAGAAGCACTGGGAGTCCCAGCCAGCGAGTGGTTTCCTAACATCAGGTTGGGTGGTAGAGATAGGTCCTAAAATCTCAGAAACTCATTTAATGTAAGAGCCCCCCGCCATTTAAACCCTCAAACCTAGTCTGAACTTGGAAAGTCAGTTTAGACAAAATCTAACACTCCTGGAATGATTTTATCATGGTCACCTTTCTAGGTAACCACAAGTTAAGTGTCTCAGGCCTTTTTCCTTTAGTCCAAAAATTAGCTGCAATTTACCAACAGCATTTTTTCCACTAACTAACTGAGGTCTGTTATCACTTCAGGTCTGTGCAGCTGCCTGAGGGATTTCTGGGCACTGGGTCAAAGCTCCAACGCTCTGGCACATTACGTGTGCCCTGGGATGCAACAACTATAGTAATGCATTAAAGCACATGTGATTACATACTTTATACATATTATTGCATTTAAAACTAAACCAATAAAATGCAAATTGATAGCTCATTAACCTTTCCTTACACAAGTAAGAAAATTATCCAATTCTGAATCAAATTACAGCTGTCTGGAAGACTGTAGCTCTATAAATACTGTAGTTTCCATCAGAGAAAATTCTGTCATGACAAAAAAAAAACCCAAAACCCAGAGTAACTTGGCAAAGATTCCAGCCTAGGAGGAGGCGGGGCTGCATGCAATGTTTCCCGGTCATTAAGACCTGAACTCTAATTTGGCTCAGGTGCCCGTAGGTCCAGCTGGAAGGGCGGCTGCCTGAGCTCCCCCAACACACCAACAAGGTGACTTTGCAAGCGCAGGAGCCCTGCAAAGCTGGAAGCTTTGTGCCATTTGCACCAGAGCTGTGGGGTATTTTACAGTATGTACAGTAGGCAAAGTGTTCCAGGTAGGAAAGTTGCAGGGAGGTGGAATGGGGCACTAGGAAGAGATTTGGTTGTGCGTAAAGCACAACGTAAAACAAACCTTTTTGCCTGTGTGTGTCTCAGATCCACGTGACTTTCCCTGCTCCTCTGGGAGAAAAACAGAGCCCAGTAATTTCTTTAGGTAGATTCAGGAAAGGTGATCTGTGTGGAACAAAATGCAAGGCAGAAAGAGATGCCCCTTCTCAGGGCAAAAAAAAGGAAAAAAGCAGCCAGCATATATATGAGGTTGTAATACAATAAAAAATGTCTTATGAACAAGTGCAGTTTTTCTGATGTTGCCTGCATGGTTCTGGCAGCTGGGACTCACCAGCACAAATTGTTTGTGCTTAAAAATCCTTAATAAATATCATATAAAGTCTTAGGGTATATTTCTGTCCCAACACAACTCTGACTTAAAGAACATGATTTAAATTGTATTTCAGCATTTCTCCAGTGGGACAAACTCACCACTGAGTGAGATAATATTGTAGAAAGTGTATAAGGTAAAGACGTATGAGAAGGACATTGAAAAATAACATTTAAACCTCTTATGCTTTACAGAAGAAGAACAGATCCTTTGGGACAGGCATTGTGCATCCTTTAAAGGGCCCCTTTAGAAGTTTTACTGATTGAAAAAAAGAGACTCTAACATTTTAAGACCTGTAATTCACTGAGCAATATGCTTAGCAGAGGCTGTGGAGGTTCGCAATGAAAGAAAGAGGAGAAGGCTCATGATAATGTAGTTTGTAAATCGAGGCCAAATCAAATGCATCGAGCTTCAGCAGCTGTGCCAATTAAATCTCATTCAATTTGCTGAACAAGAACGTTAACATTAATCACTTTGGCAAATTTCTTAGAATATTTCATGTCACTAAGCAGTTAAGTGATTTTGTGCTTGTTTACAGTGCAGAATAACATTATATGAAGCAATATCATTAGTCACTGAGTAACTGCGGGATGCTCTAGGAACCCCTGTGCGGTTCATGGCAATGTTTCTGCGGTGGTCCTGTGCCTCCTACAGGCTATCTTTTTTCAAAAGTATCCAACAGATTTTTTTTTTTTTTTTAAGTGCAGTTATTCTTTGCCATCACACAGCACCCTCAGTGTGGCCAAAGAGCAAGCTGCCAGCCAGGGAAGAAGCAATTTTGCCCTCTGAAGCCCCCACATCCACGTCCCATCTCCAGGCCACATCGTCATTGCTCGGAAAAAGGAGATCCTGTGCAAACTTCCCACTGCATTTCAGGGCACGGGGATGCAGGGAATCTCTCTTTGGCCATATTTATTCATTTGGACCTACAACTAAATAGGTTCATCTTTTATCAGATGTTTTCAATTTCCATAACTACCACTGCTTTCTGCCCTACCTTTGATTCCATCTCCGGATGACTCATGTACCAAATTACACAGTATCGCTGTTGCGGAAGAGGCATATCTCACCCCGGGTTATTTCAAAACGCGTGCTACCCAGCAACAAAAAGGCGAGCTGTTTTTCTGAGCTTGGCAACAGCAACCCAGGCTGGGACACCCAGCCTGAGAAACGCGTGGGTGCACCAAAGTCTGCAGGAGAACCACAGGAGCGAGCATCACCTGCGAGGAGAAGCTCAGGCGATCAGCCTGCTTATTAGAGAGAGCGTTTAGAGGGGAACAGAGCAACAAGCATCTTTCAGCGGGTAAAAGTCTCAATGTCACAACAACATCAGTGATGCTCCCTGGAAGGAGCCCTCCTGCAAGCCGGAGATCTGCACGGTGTACGGGCAGAGACGAGGTGGGCAGCAGCGTGGGGAAATGCCAAATTCGGTCCGGGATCAGAGCTGCTCTGCCGTACAACCCTGCTGCATGAATTTTCCCTGTATTTCCTTTCCTCGCTGCAAAAGTACTTGCCCTTCTGAGGTAGATGAGGCAAGGTGGGAGCTACTGCTATATGGTCCTTGCCCTGCCAAGGGTGAAATCTGGGGTGCGACCCATGCCGCCAAAAGATTAAAATGTAGGATGCAAAAAGAAAAAACAATAAAAAGTCAGGCAGCAAAATCAAGGTAGTGACGTTTCTTCCTGTATTGCAAAGGATTTTCTTTAGCCGCAGCTTCATGGATTTATAGATTTATCAGTTTAAACATGAATAAAAAGGGGCCAACTGTGCAGGAGACCAGACGTTTTGAAATAAAATAAGGAATAGTTGCAAAGTCCCCTGGCTGTGTAGAGCAACCCACATTGTGTCATTACCTGTTCATCAGGTAATTAAATGTCAGGATCCCACATGGTAAATTCAATGTCATACATTATTATTAACAGATGAGGCACAAGGAGCATTTCAGGAAAACTAGAGAGCTCAGTGAGACATATCATAAGCATAAGACAAAATGAGTTGTGCTACCTGTTAAACGTGTTGATCTTTCCAGTGGTGTAGGAAATGTGTTACTTTATGGTATTATTAAGAAATATTGAGCCCAGGGGGGTAAACTCTCCTTCTTAATTTTCTTCCCAGTCGCATTCACTAAAAGGTTCTGTCTTCTGCCATCGATGCCGCTAACCAAGGGCTTTCCCACCTCCAAGAGAAACACTCTCCTCCTGCACCCCAGGAGCCAAACGCCCTTAAACTTCCCTTGGAAAAGGAGCAGCGCAGACCCCAGGAGAGTGTCAGAGCCAGGCGTCAGGGCAGCATCTCCGCCAGCATTTGGACCCCTCAGCATCGGCACGTGGGAGCATCGCTGCCCCGCTCCAAAGGACACAAAGTAAACCCAGGGTTTGTATTTGCTGTAATTAAATAGGGGGGGGGAAGGCCACGTGGAGTGATGAGATTGTTCCTTGCCGTCAGAAGCTGGCGAAATCAAAACAGACCCAGGAGAGTTTCATTAGGCCAGTTTTTATTCAAATTAAAGGATGGGGGACTACAACGTGATTTTCTTTTATAATATAAATATGCCAGTGAAGAATGTTTCTCAAGTCATTTATCGCACTGGACAAGACAGCTGTCAAGAGAATTACTTTGCAAAGTCCTTGGTCCTTCACACTCATGCAAAAAATCTTTAATTAAAAAAATTAGCTTAAACAGTCAACTGACTCATTACGTTGTACTGTCAGCTATCGAACCAACAATGTCTGTTTTACAAAAACAAAGAATTTCACACCCAGGTAAATTATTTCACAATCGTCCATTTTTCTTAAAAGGGTTTTTTGTACATAAAATATACAAATTAAAATTCTCAATAATTATTTATTGTCCCTGTAGAGGAAAATAATTTATAAACCCATAAACAAACATAAGGGCAGAGGAAAAAAAGTAAATTCGCTCATTTCCAGACTATAACGTCTAACGCACTTCCAAACGCTGCAGCTCTGAGCAACCAATTATGCTCATGTGAATGTGATTTGTGGGCATAATGTTAAGCCAAGGGGACAACTGCTTTGATACTACATTTTATCAGCAAAGAATCCCAGAGGTTAAAAATGAGCTGCATTTATCTGTTGAACCATCATGTTAGCTTGATGAATAGGCATCACACATCGCTGGATATTAAGGATTTTGGTCTCCAAACACTGCAAACGAGAGAACAGCATTAAGCTTTCATGGTGGTGTCATGCAAATGCTGCCAAGTATATTTATGGTAATTACAGTGCTGTACACATCTGTACAAAAAAAGTATTTGGATAAACTGAATGAACTGAAAATTGGTTTTAATCACCCCCAATTTATCTATTAGGCACAAATGGAAAAGATGGACTTGATTCAAACTTGTTTAAACAACAGATTGCTTGAGGCAAATCTATCCTGCTTTATATATGCTTGCCTGTTTTGCAGCGTGTGTACCCACGTGCGATGCTGTTGGCTTTTGTGGGTGCGCAGCCCCAGGGATGCTTTCTCTGCAAAAGCAAAGTCACCTTTGGGAAACCCACGGCCAGAATCCCGCAGGGGGTCAGCACACGGTGACCCCCCAAAAAAGAGCCGACAACAGAAGAGAGCTGAGGAAAAGCTCCAGATTCACAAAGGACCATCGCGAGGAAGTAGCCTGAGTTGGGTTTGTAAAGCTTTTACAAAACCTCCTGCAATAATTTCACTGGTTTTGGCAGCCCAGGGCATTTGATTGCACGCGTTCTTGCGTGCGCGGCGTCCTCCCTCTTCCAGCAGCGCTGCGCTCACGCGGGAGCCGAGAAACGAAACTGCTGAGAGACAGCTTGTCCACCAAGCTGACCGGGAAGCAAACACATGGCACAAGAAAATTAAATCAGGGTATTGAAATTGCTGTAAAATAACTAATAATCTAAGAGCGTAGGGGTGACTGAGGTAATGGATTTTAATTTATCTCACAATTTTGAGCCCAATGCTGTCCTTCTAATACGTTAGAATCAACATAAGAGCTATCCCAGATCTTAGTTACAACATGTAATTTCTTGTGCAGAAAACATACAGATTCACACCTACATCACAGCCAGCAAAAACTGTACTGGAGTGTAAGAATTAGATCCAGAATTTAACAGAAGTGTCATTGGCGACCATAAAAAGCAATCCAAAAAATTATTTAAAATTGTCTTATAAAAATATTTACAGTAAAATTTGTTAGCGCTAATGCTACGTTTTCAGTCCTAGAAAAAGGCAATCTTCAAAGGATCTGGCTCAGGTGCTCAGAATTAACAATACAAACATGAAACCACACGCCAAAGACGGACAAATTCAAAAAGCATTTCAAGGGGGGGGGGATACAGCTGGTTCATCACGTGTTACGGTTGTTCATATTGCATAGCTGGAAAACGAGGTCACTTGACTTGCATAACACTGCAACATTTGAGAAGGAAAGAAAGAAACGTGTCATTTGCCATCGAGGAGAACCGGCTGCAGCCAGGAACAGCATCACTCATCCCTGGCAAGGGCTACGAGCCCCAGCCCTGTCCAGCAAGCTGCAGGTCTAGGCCAGCAGTGGGCAGAAATACCATTTTACAATAGCAGAAAACCACCAAAAACTGTTTTCCTTATAAGCAAGGAAGGTTTATAAAGAGATGTATAGAGGGGGAGAAGTTCTCCAACCTTCAGGCATATCCACCTTTCACATCTGACAAACACGGCAAATTTCAAACTTGCATCTCTCTAGCACTAACTACTAGGTTTTATCTCTAGCCCACGTAAACTCTTAGTTTCTGGATAGTATTTGCCTTTGCTCCAGTGACACCACGAGTGTGAAAAGGTTAGCTGGTAACCGTTCCCAACTACTGAGCTGTAGGTTGGGCTATATAGTAGCTATTTAGCTTTACGTTCCCTGTGTCTATACCAGACCTAACGAGGACCCTGTCTGCCCAAATGCTTGTCCACCCTTGTCCAGTCATCTCAGCCCAACAAGAGATGCTAACGCTGATCAGAACACTTTGCCTGTCCCATTTTATCCTTTATTCCCACAGGCTGCGCCTTGTGGTGTTTGCTTTTGGGGCAGTGAATTTGAGTCCGTCCAACCCAAGGCATCATCTTGCTTATGTCACTGCAGAGATGCATCTCGGGACTCTGATCTGGAGGCAGCTGCAGTCAGGGGCACTGACTGACACGATTCCTACCAGCCTCAATAGCTTTTACAGTAAGCAACACCTTGTAAAAGAGCAGCATGTCGTACTAATATTTTGGCACGTTTCACTGCGGATTGTAGAAGCCAACGCAAAAGGTTTAAAGGGTATTTTAGAAAAGACTCATTTTTTTAATTATTATTTTCAGGACCTCTGAGCTGACACACAATGGAAGGGTAGACATCAAGAATAATACTGCCATTTCTTTGGGCAGTTTGCTTTTGTTTGTAAAAACAAGAACATCCAAAAAGAAGCGGGTGCTACCTAACGTTCCCCATGAAGGTCAGGCCCCTCTGTGGGAGGTGACACAGCAAAGGCAGGTGCTGTTTCCCCCACAGTGAACAGGCACCCATCTTACAAGGACCGTGTCAACCCAAACACTAAAAATCTACTTATTTACAGAGGTAACCCACTCCTCTACAAAAGCTGTACAAGGTGATGTAGCCTTAGATCCCTCTGAAATACATTTTTAAGTATTTTTCTTTTCTACTGTAGAAGGTCACGTGGAGTCTTTTTGATAGGAGATCTATGGAGAAAGAAACCAGCAGAACACTGGTACATGCTGGAGCTCAACAGTAACATGGGCAGATTTGGTCCTGCAGGCCAGCTGCCCACTACAAAAAGCCTCAGCTGATTTACAGTGGGAAAAACAAAAAACTAGCAACAACAAAGAGAAGAGAAAATATTTTTCTTCACTAGTTCCCTTTAGCTAGGGAGTCTTCTAGGAGTCCACCCCCGTATGCAGAAGCATGCCAGAGCTCACAAGGAGACACAAAAAGGTATTTTAAAATAAAACACCTTCTTAAACAGAAAGCTTCAAGAATTTGGGATGTAAGCAAGACAGTGACCTTACAGCTGGATTAGATTTGTCTGTTTCAAATAATCTTATGATTCTTCATACTAATAGAGGAACACCTTCAGTACGGGCAAGATTAAAATAGCAATTACAGTGACAGTGATTAGTTAATCTCCATACTCTGGAAGCATTAAAACACCACAGGTATTTTGCTTTGCTCATTAATATCTGCTTGGGTGACAGTGGGTTCTTGCTCTATGTAATATCTCTATATTAATGGCACCATAAGGTATTTCTTTTAACATCTAAATGCTCTATTATGAAATGGCATTGAGACGCTGGACAGAGCTAGAACTGGGGCTTTCAGCACAGCTGAAATGCATGGGTTGGGAATACTTTCTATTCAAGCAACATTTGTTTCGCAGGAGCAATAACTCCCATCAGAGCAGCACACGTTTTGTGGGGTTGCGAGTTTTGCGTCGTTCAGGTGCTGAGACTTCAGCCCCAGGGAAGGCACTGCCCAGCAGGTCCCATCACGTACAGCAAACAGCATTCATGGCAAGTAGAAAAATCACATGGTATTTATTTCCACCATACGACAAGCGTTTCAGGGATACATACAGTAGTCCAGTGGCATATACAAACGTATGACTGAGACAGCGTCACACTCAAGCCAGAGCACCCTGTTCCAGTCCACTTCTGCTGACTGCTTTTCTCCGTTGGTACTCAGAAGTTTCCGCTGCCAGTAGTAATGTCCACCCTCCAGGCACAGTGAGTAAGTAGTTCAACAGATAATGTGCACGGAGCATCAGTAGTGAAGAAATCCCAAAGTGTTCATTTTTACTCACATGCCCAAACGTAGCAGTTTTGTTTCACACAAGAAATTCAGTGCCGGCAGTTCAAGCACAGTGTTTATCTCAGGACACTAGCCATTGAGAAGAACAGTTGATTGCACCACAGATAACAAGCAACACCTCGTGTCTAGCATGGAACATGTCCCCGGAGGGATTTTCGCTCTGCAATCCGCCGCAGAGCAGATGATGTCTGTAACGTATCACTTGTCATGCTAAGATGTTAACAGCAATGCGATGGGTCAAGTCAGAGGTCAGTCGTCTTCCTAGCTGGATCCACTTCATTTCTGCTCCTCGCATTGGCTTCATCTTGTGTCACAACGGCTTGTGAATCACAGCCACACCTGATATAAGAACGGATGAACAGACAGAGTTATCGTAGGAGCAGCTCCTGGGTTGCGACGTGGCTAAGATCATCCTGCAAAGCCAAAGACCAGCAATAGGCTAGCAGAGAGAGAGGTGTCTACTATTTCTATGAAACTTTCCTCTACTGAAAGCAACATAAAACATAAAAAAATGCAAGATTAAAGCTTTAGGAGACACAGCCCTCAAGTTTATGAGCGACCCCAGCTGTTGCCAGCTCTCCCACTGACTATTTACCTGCGTAACTCCTCCCTGTGCTCATGCTGGTTGGTAATAACGTCCACTTGTCTGTGATGGGGTTGTAGTATTCCACCGAGGCCAAATTGCAGGAACCATCATCTCCTCCCACCACGTAGAGGAGACCATTCACCGCACACACACCTCAAAGCAGAGCGCAGATGGTTAGACACGGGCTAACTCGTCCCCCACAACACGTCGCCTGCCACATTCTGATTAATTCCCAAGCAGATACCTCGTCTTCCATTTTTATCACTTTCTTACAATACCGATCACTTACATCACTAGCACATTAGTTGGATTAAAAACCACACAGCCAACTGCAACCAAACACCACAGAAACACTTATTGTGGTTACCTGCATTTCTTCTACACATATTCATGTCTGCTACTTGCTTCCAAGTGTTTGTTCCTGGATCGTAGACTTCCACACTCTTCCGTACTAAGGGACCATCGTGCCCCCCGGTAGCATACAGCAGCCCGCTGAGGACACCAACACCTGCCAAACAGAGCCCAGCGTTACCCAAACGTACAGGGGAAAGGGTTGCATGTCCCTCATTCTTCTACTGGGTACTGCCTTGGCCTCTCCAAGGCATTTCCAAAACATGGCCCACGTGTGCCAGTACATGGTCAACTCTCCATCTGACCACCACATGGCACTACAGCAGGTCTGCGCAGCGATGCCTGGCAGATGTCCTACCTTTCAGGGCTGTGCCGCTTCTCAGGTAGATCTTAGTCTATGTGAGATCGATAGTCTAGCCCCACGACATTCATCTGCCTTTATTCAATCTCTTTGGACTGACACGTCTCTCTTCCTTTGCCTCCCTGGCTGCTGTATCCCACCCCACCTTGTTTCCACCTGCCTGATCTCTTCTGCCATGGGGCCCTTTGCTTTTAACCCGATTTCCAATTCCAGGAGCTTTATTTTTGCTTTTCCTGCTACCTTTGTGCCACAGGGCTTCATCCTCTGGACACTCTTCCTCTTCTCAACAACTTACAGGCCCCAGTTCTTGAGGCTGCCGCTGGGTTCCTCTCCCCCCACTCCTGCCCCCAAACACGGCAGCGGCACTTCACACAGACAAGGTGCCTCCAATGCCCCCTTCCCAGCCACTTTCGCAGGCCCCTGGCTCAATCTCTGGAAATAACAGGGATCTAAAAGGTGCTTCTGCCTAATATTAAGTAAATTAATTAAAATGTTCACCAATCCTTGAGAGTTAAAACTTGCAGCAACATATCTTCGTTAATAGGTTCAAAGGCCTCTATTAAAATTAACAAGGTGGAATGGTAGTAAAAAGGAAACATAGATCTGAACTGCATCATTTCAACCACGGGCATTAACCAGCAGGATGGCCCCTGTGCCTTGAAGATGGACTCGTGATGACGATCGAGAGAAAGGCACAGCGCTGGAAAAGCGTGCACGGGGAGGAGAGGGGCCCCACCAGCCCAAAACCAACTGGTTTTCAAGCTGGCCCTCGTGCAAATATCTTCCTGCGTGCGGCACAGAGAAAGGAGAGCACAGGAGCAGTGCTGCGATGGTGAGCGAGACAGCAGGCACCATGCGGGCTCAGCAGGTCCCGTGCCACCGGAACATTTCCTGGTGGCGTGTCACATCCCAAAAATACGACGTGTCACACTACTCCGAGTCTTGCCACGGTCAGCAGGAGCACGGACCACAGCAGCCGCCACACTCCATCTGCGGGATGGCAACACGAGGCGGGGAGGGAAACCTTCTGAGCAGTCTTGCTTCTCTGTCACCCAAAAACGGGCCAGCACCTAACCGAGAGCAACTGATGAATTAAAGCTCCGGCAGGGACGCCACCGTTTGGGGGACAGGTACGTTGCTGCAGGTCTACCACCGTCAACTCTCTCATCTCCAGATTTTCTTAACTCGCTACTGCTGGGGTTTACCAGCTGTCTCTCGCTGTACCAAGAGGTGCTGAAATCCCAACATGACATTGGGATTCATGGTTCATCTCTGGCCGACACTGGGAATTAATCTCTAAGTATCCACCTTACCGGGCCAAATTCCCAGTCTGGTTGAAGGACTCCAACGCGTACCACTTAGGAAGAGCAGAACACATCCCAGTGTACGTCCTGGCCCCAGAGCTGTACAAGGTGCCTCCCAGTTGCCTGGGGAATGGGAACTCACTTAACTGGTGAGGAAAGCCTACTGCGTCCGAGCCCAGCAGCCTGGGTTTGCAGCACCTTACCATTGCACTGTATTCTGCTGTCAGCAAAAAATTTATACTTTTAAGAAATAATTTAATTAGTAAACTAATTTAAGCAAGTAGGAGAGCAAAAAGAGTCAGAAACGCTCTAAGGCTTTTCCACCTAAAACTGCCTCCCTGTGCGGCGAGACAGACAGGGCACACTCCGACAGGACATCCCTGCCAGGAGGGAGAAAGGGAAAAACCCCGGCTGGTCCAGCAAACCCAGGCAGCACCCACACATCCACACAGCCCCAACTGCCTGGATTGGGGTCACCCCGGGGACTTGGGGACAACCGTCCTCACCTCCGCTAGATGTCAGCACCAGGACAGCAATGGTTTCATTCAAAGCGTGGTTTCATTTACGGAGCTGTACGATATAGATCATGCCGCAGCATCAGTGGTGAGGGGGGGGCACCGGGCAATGCCCTCCCCGGGACCTGCTGGAGGGGTGTCGGGGGGACAAGCAGAGCTTGAGAAGCTCAGCTTTCAGGTTGGGAAGAGAAAATTGCAAAGCTGTTTAGCAGGGAAGTAAGAGCGTTCCTAATACTGGACTTGCCGCGTGGAGGTGTACTTGCAAAGCAGCACTCGGAGCAGAGTGTTTCAAACAAAGCAAATTCACTAAAATCCATCTCACGACAGGCACAAACTGTTTTGCTGTGTTTCAGCGTGCTGTCAGCAACACGAGATGCTCATTCTGTTCTCCCATAAGGTTGCATTGCTTAAGCATCAAGCAGATACTAAAAAGCTCTTCAACTGAATTCAAACAGTGTGTGACCGTATTTGCCTCACCTGGAGTTACAGAAAAGGTATTAGAGCGAGGAAAGAAAGACAGCGCGTAGAGAGAAGCCTCTCACCTGCCCAGCTCAGAAGCAAATTCCCACCACAGCTTTACCTGCGGGGTCATTTCAGCCCCCATGCAAGGGGCAGCCTCCAGGCTTGGCTACCTCTGTGTAGCTGCCACTTCGGCTGTTGTACGACGAGAACTGCACAATTTGAGATCAGGGAGGACCCACTGCACACACAGAGCAATAGGACCAACACTGACACACTCCCTTTCATCTGAAGATGATTTTAGATGCAATGGATAAGAGCTTTTATCCCTTTCAGAGAGGAACAGCCACAGAGAGGACAAGTGCCTACCTGGCCTAACATCACGTAGTAAGTTAGAAACCATCAAGACTAGAATATAATCCTTTTTTAACATGTCCTTTCCTCTAATCCTCCAGATCACCAACTCTTGCCAGCAAAAGCTACACTAAAAACTAGCTTAGCAGGGGCAATCTGAGATGAATTCCGTTACCTTGACTTGATATGCACATCACCCAGTGCAGGTGTGCTTTGTGCTGCAAAGCACCCACCGGGTGCTTTCAGAGAAGATCCAAAACGAAAAATCCATCTGACAACCCCCAAATGATAGGAAAGAAGGAGGTGCAGCTTGGCTTTCCAGTCCCTGCAGCTGGTGATTTGGAAAGATAACTCTTTGCTTACAAGTGAGATGCATCTGTTAGCGAGGCTACTTAGAAACATTGAACATTATTTCATTAATCCAGAAATTAATTTCAATTTGGCAGGTTTTAACAAAGTCAGGAGAGCTGCTAAGAGCTTCCAAGCAATTACGGTTTTTCCTCTCACGGGAAGGGGGTGAAATAACAGGTTGGACTTGCCAGCCCAGCAATGCCAAAACACACTTTTCTCTCCCTTCCATGAGCAGAGGAGAACCCAGTGATCATCTGCTCTTAAGAACACATCTCAGAGCCAGTACCTGCACCGCTGCGTCGAGTGCTCATGTCGGCTACGTAGGTCCATTCGTTCGTGGCTGGGTTATACTGTTCGACGGTACTAAGGCACTGACGGGACGCTCCATCGTAACCCCCCACGGCATAGAGCTTACCTGGAAGAGACACACGTTGGCATCAGCATTACGGCTACGACTGATTTATGTCACCGTCACACCTGACAGTCCCCGGTGAGGACAGATCCTGGCTGAGGGAGGCCCTGGGAGATGTGCCTAAACCTGCTGGGACATCTGGGGAAAATCCTAGCAAAAGGATCTGAAGTGTAGTCGCAGACAGGCAGGGCTGTTTTTAAAGCTGTCAACTAAGACAAGGAAAAAACAAAACACAACAGCTTAATTAGAAGCCAAAAGCCCAGAGGTTTTTCCAAATGACTTGTTGGCCCAGGAGAATAGGTAACATCAAACCGTGTTCTGCCGATCGAGCGCTTCCTCCTGTTCAGGTGCCACAAGGCCAGGCGCGCTGTCAAAGGTCGATACTGTACATTAATTACAATGTCACATTAGCAATAAATATGCAATAGCCTCTTATGTTAACAGAATACCTGCATGGAAACCTAGACCTGATTTTGAAGAACCTGGGCCAAATCAAAACCAACCAATGCTGCTAGTACAGCCTGTTCACTCAAGCCAAGTGATCCCAACACAGAAGATAACCACGGGAGACCCTCGCAGTGCGGTGTGTCCGTCCCTCCCTACCTCAACTCACGGAAAGCTGAACAACATCCACCTGGCGAGAGCAGACAAGCGCAATCGGATGTCACGGGACTACACCATACCCGAAACACGGCTGATGCTCCACCATGTCCTCTGTTCACAGGCCTGACTGACGCTCTCTCCTTGTCTCCCTGTATCATCCACCAGCTTGTTTTGCATTTAGGCAGTAAACTCTCTGGGCAGACAGTTTCTTTGCGCTTCTTTACCAGAGCACCTAGCACAAAGGCATTCTGGTTCAAGACCAGGCCTCCCAGACACTACAACAACCAACCATTAAAAAGTTCAACAAATATGCAGAAAAGCTCTAACCCAAGTTTTTGTACAAAACCCATGAATAAGACCAATTTTCAATCCATAACAGCAGAGCCTGGCCACAAATGAGCTATGCAATTCTTTGCATGCACGTGAGACTCCCACCAGCAGCTATCATCTACAGTCTTACGCTTCTGCATCCTCCTGTTTCCTTGATGTTTGCAAGGCTCCGAGAACAAGCCAGCTCTTTTCTTTCTCCCTCAGCTCCACTCATGGCCTCCTCAGGCTGTGCTCATTAGGAGAGGTCTGCAAGGATCAGGTTTACGACTGTGCTCCTTCTGCATCTTCCTGTCTCTATAAACATTTCAAACTCTTATTTGTGCTGTTGGTTCAACCCACCCGCTGTTAGTCAATGAATCAAGGCAAGAGTGCCAGACCAAGCAAGACAAGATAAAGTTCCCTGGCTGGCATCAATTACTAGATATTTTCAGTACCCACAGACATCAGATCAATCCTCAGCACGTTCACATGAACGCTGTGGATTAACTCCAGGCTGCAGCTTGCTCCCTCCACCAATATGATCAGCTCTTCTTCCCCATCGCATGCCCTCATTATTATTTTTTTTTATCATGGACTCCAACATGTGCAACACTTATTTTCGCTTTCAAACAAAGCAAAGGAAAAGGATTTCCTATGTCTCCGGTAGAAAACCTGTCCATAGAAATGCATCTCTCAGGTACATACTTAATATTTGTTCTGCATTCAAATCACTTCACCAAATCCCAATGACTGTCAGCAGTCCAGCACTGCACAAGCATGGGCCAATTTGGAAGGATTTGCTTCTTAAACAAACACGCAAATTTAGCACAATCACCGCTCTTTATTCGATCTCCCTTCCTCTTCTCACATAAGCGCATTTCACGTAAACACATTTCACGTATTTCACATTTGAGCAGGTCAAACCAAACCACTTCAAAGCACAGTTTATAAGAAGGCTCGTGCCCGTGGCCACTCCGCACCGTACTAATTGGAAACTGCTACGCCATGCTAAAGACAAGGTCAAATAAAACCTTTCACTTGCTTCGGAATTGATTTTGCTAAAGGAAGACGAGGTTCTTTCTCCTGGATCCAAACCAAGCTGCTCAGTTCCAGCTCACTCGAGTTCGGTGCCGACACATCGGTGCCGACAATCGCCACGATCCCTCCAAGCACCCTCTCCACCCACCTCACCCCCGACCTGCCCCAGCACCAGCGTTTGCTATCGTCAGTCCCTGCTCGTTTACAAACCAGAGCAAAGCGTGCCGTGCGTGCCAGCAAGCCTGATGTCAATAAACACGGGTTTTAGTATTCCTGCCAACCCACCAGTTTGGGGCTGTGGGACTAACTACGCTCCTGTTTCTCTCGCTGAGCAGATTTTTCTGTGATGGGTACTCCATCCACGCAGCCTGCTGATAGCAACAGCACACACTGCACAATATCATTTGCTTTCAGCGACCAGAAGCAGTCCAGGAAAAATGAGGATTCAAAGAAACCTGCACGCACTTAATGGCATTCACAGGAGGCATGGGCTGGGCTGATATGGGTCTGAGGCTCTTGGAAAGCTACACATGATTTTTCACTAAGATAAAAAGGAGAATGGAAAAAGCTGCAGCAATTACGTCATATAAAATAAATCTTTACCAACTAGTCTAGAGAACAGTTCCTGCAGTTCCCTCCTATTTCACTTAACCGTTCAGGCTTCTGTTTGGCACAGTAACGTTCGCTTGATGGAAATGGCTGCTGATTTTCTTACCCTCCACAACTCCAACTCCAACACTGCTTCTTCTTGTGTTCATGGGAGCCACAAAAAACCACTCATTGGTTTTATAGCTATAGGCCTCAACTGATGCCAGACCTAGTTAAAAAGGGGATACACAGGTTTTCTAATTAAAAAAAAAGAGAAGAAAAAAAGATTGGTGTTGCACTTTCATCTGCCTTCCACCTCCTCCCAAGCCCGTAATTCCCCCCACACTTCTGCAACCCAATTTTCTAGTCCCTTGCCTTTCAGGCTGGGACCAGCGTGTCAACGCCACTTCTTCAGCAGCTGGAAAAATTTTTACCCCATTGCCCCTGCCCAGGGACTGCTGCCCCTCCAAAGTGCTGGGGACGCCAGGGTGGAGCAGAGTCCAGATTCCAAGCCCAAAAGTCCCACGTCCTTTCAAGCATTACAAAATGCCCATGCAAAGGTTTAAAAACCCCCCCAGACCCTCTTGCATTGTACTCATCACCAGCTGAACTCATTAGTTGAGGGCTTAACCAAGTGGCAAAGCTCTACAGCAGAGGCAGAGGTGTGAATTTAAACATGCAGTTATGCCAAGATAAATCCTGGACACACATCCCATAAGATGCCTTGCTGGCATTTTATTCATGTTGCTATGAAAAATTTCACTCAAACAAGGAAAAAATCCCTTTTCAGTCCAGAAAAAGCATATTCATACAGAGAATGAGACTGAAAGAACTGCATCGCTAAAGAAAAAAAAAAACTAGGGTGACATTCTCTGCAATTATTGATGGGTCAGAACATGCACGCGGTTAGTGAGTTACAACACGCAGCAAACCCAATCTCTGGCTCCTTCTCTACAAAATCATAGAGGAAAGGGCGCAGGAACCTCACTAAAGCTCTGCAGTCTTTGCAGGGGTCTCTGAAAACAGTTTTTCAGGTCAGGCACTGCCTCGTTTTTGCTCAGTCACCTACCAGTGCTGCCATCAAAGCCGCCCACTGCGTAGAGGAGATCATTGAGCACAGCTGCGCCTAAGGTGCTTCGTCTTTCCTGCATGCTGGCTATGGATGTCCACTGGTCCTTCACGCCATCGTACACATCAACCGTCCGTACCCTTAAGGATCCGTTAAAGCCCCCGACGGCATAAACATTGCCAGCCATAAATACCACACCTGATAAAAGAGGAGAGAGATTTTACGGAGGTTTTACAAACAGTTTGGGGAGCGAGTATCATCAGACGTCTGTCAGGGTGCGTAAGACACCAGGGAAGAGGAGAACGTGGGCAAGTCTGTGGCATTTTCTGCAGGTTAAGAGCATTGGAGCCAAGTATGATAACACATACGTGTCGTATGGAAGGTGAAATGCACATAAATACATGGCAACATAAGGCACAGATGGATTTCCCACCTGAATGAGTAATTTTCTGAGCCAGAGAGAACACCAAATGGTGATCCACATTCACAGCCCTGTCAGATGTCTTCAGAGGAACACTCCCAACTCACAGATCTGCTCTCCATCACCCACTCCTCAGCACTCAGAGGGACTGACTCAGCTCCTTTGATTTTCACTAGGAAACCAGCAAGGAAAACTGGATGCCTGTGGGCTGCCAGGCCAGCGGGATGAGAGGAGGAGGGGAAATACTGATGGAGGAGCAGCCAGGAGAGAGGGATGAGGAAGGGGAGACAGTGGCTACGGAAGGCAGACAGGCAGGAGCAGCCCCTCTAGAGAGCAGGGCATCCACCTGAACGAGAAGGATACGTGGCTGTAGGGAAAGAAGAGGAAGGAATGGCAAAAAGAAAGAGCTGCTTGAGCCCTGGGGCACAGGGGAAGGTTGAAGGGGTGACTAAGGACATCCATCCAGCGCTGAAGAGCTGCACTAGGAAAACAAAGAAGGTTGCAGGAAAAGTTCCCGTTACCTGCTCTGCATCGCCGGGAGGGAAGCTCAGCAACCTGATCCCACCGCTCCTCCTCAAAATCATAGCACTCCACACTGCGAATGGCTTTGGGTGCTTGCCCACCCACCACGATCATCACCTGGAGAGGGAAGATGAGAGCTTGAAAACCTCAGACACCAGCCCAGGCAGCTGCTCTCTGCAAAGAAACCATCACCAATCTGGTCAATAGTAGCTGCCAAAAACATGCTGCAGGCTCACTAGAAGCCTCTGCAGTGACATTTATTTTGGTCAATTCTATTCCAAGGGGGAAAAAGTCATCTCCAATTTAATGCACACTAACTATGGCAGCCCCATTAACCCTTCCTCACCATTTCTGAGGTAGGCAACCTGCCCTATTTCCCCAGAAAACACAAAACCGCTCGGCACCACGGCGCACGCAAGACTCGCTGCTGAAGTATTTTTAAGTGAGGAAGATCCCAGCATAATTTCCACAGCCAGCCCACTGTTTAGTCATTATCTCCATGGTGGTGCTAAAAATAATCGATGCCACTTAGCAAATAAAACCTGACAGCTGTATTGCCACCTGCGGGGAAGATGATACTCGGGGAAATCACCAGGACTATTAAGACCTGGGGTGCTGGGCTGCCGAAGGAAGTGATTTGTCAGCTTCATTAAGGCTTTTGGCTGCAACATGTATTGATGCAAATCCAGTAATTAAACCCTAAATTCCTTACAGATAGGGAAGAGCTATGTGAAGGTGAGCAAGGACAATCTCAGGAGCGCGAGAACCGCTCTGCTGGGTCACGCTAAAGGTCCGTCCAGCCCCAGACTCCATTCCCAGCAACGGCAAGCAGTCGACACTGGTGGAAAAGCGAGAAGACCTGGATGGCGTGCAGTGCGGTCCTTCCCAAATCTGCCCTGTCTGCCAACAGAAGACAAACTCCCCACAAACTCGCTGACTTGTGGTCCCAGGGGCAGTGGTCCCACGACCCTGCAGCTCAGCACTCAAGGGCTGCCCATCGGTGCTGAGCCCCAGCTGGGCACTGCAAACCAACGCGTGCACAGGCAGCGTCCAAACCATATACAGCTCGACCTGCACTTTGTTCTGAACACGCTTCCTTCAACCCTCCAGTTATCAAGAGGGAGGATTTGCTCCCCTTATCACAACAAATCAGCAGGAGCAAACACTGCCCAAGACAATCTGATTTTTACAAGGCCAAGGAGCTAGAAGCAAGATAACTGGGTTTCAAATATAGTCAAAGAGTAGATGGGAAACTGGCTTTAGCCTCTGCAAGGCGGCTGTGAGTAGCTGAGGGGATAAGATCGTCACTTGAGGTCACTCGGGTAATGAGCTCAACTCCCAGTCACGGTTGCTTTAAAAGTACAGAGCTAGACAGCAATTTAAAGAATTTGAGGAGTAAGAAAATAGTGGACCGTTTGATCTACAAAGATGAGAATGTGACGTTAGAAAGCAAACTGAGTCTAAATTAGCAGCCTGACTACTAGTTGTGTAACAGTCTTCCATGGAAAGCTGCAGAGCTTCACACGATTACAGAATTAAGAGATTTCACAGCAGACGGTAATCCCTCACCAGCGGGACCAACAGACCAGATGAAAGTTTCTCAGTAACAGGATTGCTGGAAGATCATCACCTTCTCCCCTGTCTTCACAGTTAAAAAGAAAGGAGGAGAGACCTGCAGAACATTTGGGTTTGTACTCATAGGTCATGCTATAGAAGATGTTGAGAACCTCTGAACTCGCTGGTTCACTGTTCGTTTTATCCTTAACTACTTTAGTCCTTGAACAAGGGTCACATCAGCCTGTCCTGATACCCCCAAAGCTACGTTCTACCAATTTCATCTCACCATCAGCAGGCAGAAAGGACATGACACACTCTGCAGAACCACAATTTCTCGATGGACAGTCCAATATCTAAACATCTAAATAGTCCCTCATAGCACAGATCTCATACGCCACCCCACAAACCACGCTCCCTATGATTTGTGCTTAGAAAAATAATACATCGTGGTTTTGATGTCTTACAATCTCCGAAAGGCTTATTAGTAACTTCAGTGACAGTCTGCTGCGAGACATCGTGCCAAACTGCATTTATCTCCAGGGCAGAGGAAAAATAGTTTCTGTTGTCATTTTTTTCTTCACTAATAAAGTGGTGGCCAGAGCATCACACGCCTGCAGGATAAACCTGGGGAGTAACAAGGATTATTTATTCAGTAGCTGCTTTGAGTCTATTGAAATTTGCTTCAGACTTCCTGCCCATGGCTCTGCGTGCCGTTGTTTCCTGCTTTCCTGGCTTCCGATTATGGATACGGGAAAAGGAAAGACACCTACCGCGACCTTCCTCAGCAGGGCTCCACGACACTGCCAGAAGCCGGCAGAAACCTCTGCCGACCCTCCGGGCACCGCAGGCAGCTGCCTGCAGCCGCTCCACGGCTCGGCGATTCTCAAACCGCAGCTCTGGGAGCAACAGCCGCTCACAAAACCACTTGTGGCTGGCAAAACGGTTCAAAGAGCAGACCCTCGCCCCCGGGAGCAGAGATATTGCTTCTCCTAAGTTTATCCAACTTAATTATGTGCCCTTGGTGGGCACAGGCAATACCAGAAGAGGGACTAAAAGACTTCAAAGGACAATCATGGAGTTAGTGAGAAGTAACGAGGCAAGTACGCAAACTCCTTTCAAAGACAGAAAATGCCACCAGTCATACGGCGTGAGGTGACACGAAGCGACAAACTCGGCTTACCTTTGGCAGGCTAACGGGAGTCCTCGGCTTTGTTCTGGGATTCTTTATCAGTTGCCTTTGATCCAGAGGAAGCAAATGATATTTCATGGCCTCGATAAGGAAGTCTTTACAGGTGTTGTTATTCTTGATTAAAGCTTCTTCTTCAACTGTCTGAGAACATGCACACACATGAAAGATCATTTAAACTGAAGTATTTGGTGGCACAGGTCACAGAGTTTTGTAGAAAGAACACAAAACCTGGAATTTCTCTTCCAAAGTACCAAAGTAAAAAAAAAAAAAAAAAAAAAAAAAAAATGAAGACAAACATGGACTTCCAGCTCTTCCCAAAGAAACACATGCAGTAACATTCAAGCTTCTCAGTTTTTTCCCATATCACTCATGAGTAGCAGTGCTCCCTCGATTTTACCACCCTCTGCCAGACACTTAACTCAGCAGAGGAGAATTCTCCAGGAGTCTGGGTACAAAATAAGTAATTTCTTTTATTTGAGTCAGAATATTTAAGGAGAGGCAATATCTTTTACTCAATCAGAAGATATAGTTGAGAGAAAAAAAATACATGATGGGTTCATCTTATGAATACCAATTTTATTTCAATTGTATTGATTTTTTTTAGACACATGATAAAAACATAGGAGTCAAAGAGCCCATATGCCAACCCCTTCTTTGGGGATTCTCAGCTCATTATCAAGGCCCAGATCCCAGGAATTAACTCGTGAAGAACAACCTCTAAGTCAGACCAAGTCAGAGAGCATCTCACCTGCCAGTCACAGAGCCCCATCTCTATGCGCAGAACACATCTTAAGCCAAAATTATCACACGTGTCGTGTTTTCACCAAGCTAAATTTACCTGTGCATTAGGGAAAAAAACTGCGCAAGCCTGTACTACCACCACCTGGGTATTTTCAAGGTGAAAAACCCCAAGATACTAACTTCTAAATGCTTCCGCCAAGAGGGGCCGGAGGTCTGCTCTTGGCCCTGACTGGCAGAGCACGGGTCACATTTACAAGAAGGTTTCTGCGTGCACACACATTGATTTCAGAGTCCATCCAGTTTTTCCTTTTATTCCTCTGTTTACAGGCTCAGCGACATGCCAAATTACCCATCTCAGAGACAAACAGCCAAGCCATTGTGTAAGGAGCTACCAGCAGCTTACGTGCAAGTATTAATTACTTATTTGCAGACTAACCTGTACAAGGTAATCTCTGGGCAGAAGGGGTAGGCGAACATGCTCCATCAGTTTAGCCATGTGCTCTAAGCGAGATTCCTTCTCATAATTTATCCAAGAAATAACCGCTTCAAAGACCTACACAGATAAAGTACAATTAAACTGAGAAGAGGGAACAGGTTTGCAGTTACCTACCCAAAATCAGAAGCCTTGTGATTTTACAATATCGAAGGAAGGAGGTGCAAGATCTCTATCAAACAGATGAAAAAGTCATGACTGTGCACAGAGCACAAGCACCACGGTAGCAGAGGTGAACTGACCATGCATATTAATGAGCAACTTCACATCTAGATGTGCTGTATCACTCTCAAAGCTTAAGCATGTGTCCAGGACAATCATACACCTCTTGGACATTAGTACTGGAAGGCAGCCAGGAAACTTAATTAGCCTGCTGACATTTGCACTGGACTTTATTCAAGAAATCAGCCACAACGATTACTCCTGATAACAGAGATCTCCCCTCCCAAAGGAGTCTGGCCACACAGTAAATCACTATGCTCATCATCATATTTAATCACCGCACCAGTTCCACCCCCCGAAAGAAAAAAAAAACCAAGAAGTCTTCAGGACAAGTTCACCACACACGCAGGAAAACCCCTGCCTGCAGCCAGGGAGCCTCTGCACTGCATGCATTTCACGGCTAAAAATACTCCAGCTGGGAAACAAGGGCACGCTGGACTTCTAGTCTGAACCAAAACCTAGTTTTCCTCCCAGATCCAACCGGTTCAGATAAGCACCCAAACTTTGACTCCGTGACGAACTGCTGACAAACAACCCCACGCAGCAGGAGCCACGCAGAGCCCGGCACGACGAACAGACGCGGGCAGAAGCGTCCTACGTGGGCTCCTGCACGAATATGCATGTGCTCATGTAACTGTGAGCCTCACTCCTCCCAGAAGAAAGGCCTAAAAATGTCACCAGGAGTGGGAAAGGCTTCCCGAAACACCCAGCAAGGCAAGGAGAGGGGCCGGTGCAGTCTCAGATGCTGCACGGCAGGATCTGGATCATTGCAGTGGAGTTTCCCCACAGAGTCAGAATTAAATTCCGACCCTTAACTGACATCTACGGGCAAAATTCCCCAAGTGCTCTCGCTACCCAGTTACTCAGGTGGGGGGCTGAGCACAGCCCTCTCTCCCACAGATCCCGGCCATCCCGTGCTTCCCCCAAAAAGCATCGCTGGCTCTTCGCCCCAGCACACTCAGCAAGTGCCCTTGGTTTAAATTTCCCTCTGGGGTCACCAAATGGCCAGGCCAATTTGCACGGATATTTTTCTTTCTTTCTTTCCATCCCTCCCATCACTTCCCAGGAAACCATTTTGTTTGGTCCAAGGTCACTAATTTGACAAAATCAACCAGAACCAAGGGCACCATCTCTCGGTCCCCAATTGTTGCTGGCAAATGTATTTGCGTCCTCCCACAAAGGAGAGGCAGAGCGGAAAGGGGCTTCTTCCTCTTAGGCTAAACTATATACTTCAGAAAAACAGTAAAGCATCAGCCTCATTTCCTATGCCAACAAATGCTCCTGCTGAACCGTTTGGAATTCAGGACACTGCGATGAGGATTTAAGCAACACAACAGGGGGCCGTGTAATCAAACCCCAGCGAACACGGAGGAAAATAAGTGCTGCAGAACCTTTAACTGTTTTAAAATGAAAATAAATAAACAAACAAACAGTTTCACTTTGGCTACAAGGCATTTAAAGTAGAAACTAGGTTGTTATGAGATTTTTAATTGCAAATGAGCATGGAAGGAACATAAAGCAAATGTTTAGCCAACAAACTTGCTTTTCATTAACCTCTTCTGCACAAATGCTGAGCTACAGAAGAGGTCACAGGACCGGGACATACCCAGCTACAGACCAAGATGCCAGCGAACAAGTCTTAAAGGAAGGTAAAGCAAACGTGCACAAGTAATAAACTGCTTCCTCGGTGCTGGAGACTGCTCCCGAGTTAGGCGTACACTGATGCTACCCTGCTGTGCCTACTCTAAAAATAACAGAATTTAAAAAAAAAATCAGATTCTGGCACTTTCCATTGGCTCTGATTCCTAATTTTATGAGAAGGGGGAAAAAAAATCTTAATCCAAGACAGCAATATCTCTATTTAAAGCCCACATCTGTTTCCACTACTGCCATACCCTCCCTCCGCACGCTGTGCCCGCTGCAGACCCCGAGCAGCTGCTGCTGCTCCCCCAGGAGACGCGTTTTTCCAGCCATGCGCGACCCGCCGACGGGGTGTGATGAAACGAAGCAGTTACCAACACAGCTTTATTTAGAGCAGAGGCACGGACTGAGTTAGCGGCTGGCACCTGCCTGGCTGTAGGAGCAGTCCCGAGCTTGGGAGAAACAGATTTCCCACTCTATGGAGCAGAAGGCTAAAAGCCTGGAATATCCCCTTTCTGCACACTACCTAAGCAAAGAGCAAGCCCAGATGTTTTCCCAGTCTCTTCAGCCAAAAATCCAGTTGTTTAGATGCTCCCAGGACTGAGGACCAAACTGTGCATCAGCTTCTACTGCACATTAGCGGCATGAGGCGATGAGTCGATTACTGGACTCTGTGTAAAATCCCCAATCCAAAAATCCCAACCCTTTTAAAAATTTCTTTCGTCACTGTTCTGAGTTGGCAGGAGCCCCTTCTCAAGGGCTAGAAGCCCCTCCTTTTCACACATCATTAGTAAATACGAATAAACATTTTTTTTTTTATAGTTTTTCCTTGCTTGCATGCATCATTGCAATTAAAGAGCCAATTAGGTCAGGTACAGAAAGCATTGATAAAACTGTTTTCAAAGTACTCGGCTATAGCAAAAAGAGCAGGCAGGGACCAAAATAAACCTTTGCCCTAGGCTGAAAGGGCCTGTGCAACTGCACAGGCTGGCAACAGCAAGGGGAGAGGGAGAGAAAGGAGGATAATCTTTGAATAACAGGGAAACATCGTCACCATTTTACAATTAAAATAGATTTCTGTGGTAGCAGACAGTTTTTGTAATGCTGATGACCTAGGGGATATAAGCATGCCAAAATTTGTGGAGATAAAGAATATATTTTATTAGGCCAGTTGGTATTAGTTGGGGGGTAGCAGAGGAAGGGGAGAACACACAAGCTCTTGGGCACACATGCCCTGAAGAATTATAAGGGCAATATTTTCCTCCCTGGCCTTGTTACCTTCTGGCCCTGGCAGGACTCAGCTATAAAACTTCCCAATGACCCAGAGCTGGCAACGCTCTGGGTCACAGGCTGCGGTACATGTATGAGACACGGGAAGAATGGGAACGAGAAAGCCGCTCGTGAAATCTGGCTGTGACAATTTAGCTCTCAGATTTTTGAAGTATTTGCCTACTTACAACATCTTGTTGCTTAAAATATTATCTACCCGTCACATGTGCACATGCATACACATAGATATGTGTGTGTATGTATAGATATACACACACATATATATACTTTTTTATATATACATATTTATTTTTTTACAATATAGATCTCATACATTAGCAGATAGGAAGAATAAAGGTCAGGAAAACTGCTTGTCTGTCATGGAGCTAACATAAAACAGCAGCCTATGAGACTGTCCTCAATTTTCAGCACTTCTTTGGACTCCAGCACGTATTTCATGTTTATGCTCCAATCTCGCTCTCTGCCTTTCTCCTGCTACTCGTATCTGTTGTTTTGAACGTGCAGCTTATGCTCGCATTTCCTTCCACTGCCTTGCATTCTCAACTTTTACAATCAGCTAAAGAAATACTGGTTTTGATTGTATAAAGCTCAGATGAGGGAGGGAGTACTTTGATTTCTCTGGGCACAAGGCCAATAAAAGCTTTTTAACAATGCTGCACAGGACTGGAAAAATTGGTTACTAAACTTGCACTTCCCTTTGCAGGCTGCTTGGCTCATGCAAAGCCATTCTGCTGCGAGTTCACGCCATGTGTTTTTTTTCCCTTTTTGGCCCTGCCTGTGTGGCACCTCGCAGCACCCCGCCGAGACGCCCACGCCAGCCCCACGCCTGCGGAAACACGCTCCCGGAGCCTCTGAATTTGCTGGCTCAGGATCTGAATGAAGCCTGGCTGCATTCGTACCTCACGCGGTGCAGGTTTTCTGGCAAGCTTTACGGTCCCCCGTGGTCCCAAGCACCCACGTGTCTGCAGCCCAGAGGGGCTGAGCAGGATGGGTGCCCACGCCTGGATGCGCAGCCTGACCGGCAGCACCCAGCACACCCGGGTCCAGCCTCATCCCACCAAAACGCAGGTATTCGACAAGGGTCCTGACGTTACGAGCCATTCGGAGGTGAGCTGAAGGACTCGAGGCACGTACCTCTCCCCAAAAACCTGCTGCAGGTCATGCAAGAAGCCCACACCAGAGAAAGGGGCTGGAGCTGGTGTTCACCAAGTACCGTAACCGCTGGACACCCTCCTTCCCAGGACTACAGACTACACAGGACGTGCTGAACGTTTCAGCCACAACACAACATCAACCGGTGCCTTTTTTCCCCTCTTCCATTAAAAACACCGATGATGCTAGGAACACGTCTCCTTCCTTCTTTTCGTTTGTGGGCCTCCTTTAGTTGTTTTGGCCGACACGCAACAGAAGCCAATACTCCTCCCTGGCCTAATGAAATTCAGCTTTTTTTGAGGTTTTACAGCAGGTAATAAGAGCTTTACACAACAGCAGATGAGAGGTTCCTAGTTTTCCAGAGAGGGAAGGTATTCGGTTCTGGCCCCCAGGGCTTTTGGAAGTGATATGGATCTGAGAATCATTACTTCCTGCAAAGAACAACCAAGTGAAGGTCATTTCTATGTGGTTTTAGGATTCACATTATTTTTAATTTTCCTTTCCACGTGATCGCTGTTGGAAAACAGCCCCTAAAGAGCATAACACAAGAACAATTCCTGATGTAAGGTCTAGAAACATTCCAGCATTCTTACATTCACTGTTGCTATACAATTTACTGTACCTTTTCTTCAGAGGAGACTGTGAGCTTGTCACTTGATATTAAACTGCAAACCTGGTCCAGACTAAGGCTAAGAAATTCTTCTCCTAGCATCACCTCAGGAAAGTGCTGCTCTGTTCAACAAATGAAAAGGGGGAACAGAAAATTATAATGAAATCCATGCTTTAAGTCAATGGAAGGACTACAGCATTCACAGAACCACTATTATTACAGCTGTGAGCACCCAAGACAAATGATATGCTGTGACTGCATGGCAGAACAGAAACAGAAAATAAGTCTCAGAGCAGGTTAAAGACATCTGATGGTATTTCAAGTAACACAAGCCCCATGAGACACTTTCATAAATGACACTAAATGGGAACCGAACTTTCTGCAAAGCCGCTAAGTACCTTCCAGTGGCAAATATGATTAGAAGTGGCAATTGAGAAAAGTGCCAATGCCTTTCTGAAGTAGCGAATAACCTGACCACTTCGAGATTCAGTTCTTGCCCACTTCAACAAGCTAGATAGAATCAGATCTGCTCAACACCTGAATGAGAGACTCCAGCAAGGGTCCTTGGTATTTGTAGGTATTCAAAGGAAAGCCCATCTTTAACATGAATCAGCCAAACAGTCAGTTTGGTGCATACGCTCAGCAGCAAATAGTGAGGGACCCCAGGGCACCCAGCTGAATCTGTATGTGCGAGGGGGCACGCAGAGAGATGAGCAACGGGGATCAGCGTCCCACGCACGCACATGGGATCAGCTCTCCTTCTCTCCTTCCACCTTTTACTTCTTTCCCCCAAATGTGTAAATTTAACTTTTCTCCTGCTCCAAACCCTCAGCACCCATCTTGCCCAGCAGCTTTGCCCCTTTCCACTTAAGTCTGCAACTGTACAAATTTATTTTTCTCCCTTTTGGCTTCCAAATCGCTCCATGCTATAACTTTGGGAGCCACTTGAAAACAAAATACGCATCATTGCTTATAATCCAAAACTGGAAGAATTATGACCAATTGCAACACAGGTCCAAAAAGGATCATCAAATCTGCCAAGCTTTAGATCTAGCCAAAGGGCACTAGGAAAGAATTACTTCCTAAAAAATAATTTCTAGGTCAAAACAAGCCAGTTGCAGACAATTTAAGTTTTGCAAACATTTGTTATGTATACATGGCAATTTAATCTCACCTGCCATTTGCTGAGTCCCATTTATCTTTAGTTGAAATACAGAAACATGAATCTCAGACACTTTATCTGAAGCAGTTTTTTTCAAGCTCTAGTCCTTTGGCTTTGAGAAGCTCAGACTCGATGTATCCAAAGAGCTCCCTCCGCAGCAAGATCTGCCTCTAGTTTTCACATCTGCAAAGTGCTTTGCCTGCCAAAAAGCAGCACCGCGGGGACACAAGCTGGCGTAACTTCCATAGAGGAGCTCCTTGGAGGTCGCACCTGAACAACTCCTCCCCGATGCTGCTGCTGCTGCAGAGGGCACTTGGTCCTCCCCAACCATGGACCCTACTTGGTCTAGTGGGGACCAGAACACCACAGCTAGGCTAAAGGCTCTGACTAAAAATAGCAGTATCTGGACAAATTTTAATACTCTCCTATGCTGGCAATCATATATAAGATCTAATGAACTCTTCTGGCCTTAAATAGTTGAGAAGCAGGAAATGTTCCCCACACAGTAAGCTGGATGCACTCTGACTTCTGGACACAAACTCCTATTCATTCTGGACTGGCGTCTGGCAGTAGAAAGGCATTTGATCTCTTGTTATTAGTTGGAAGCAAGTAAAAATATTTACTGATTTTAATAAAGCAACTTGTGCCTGCATCAAGAAGGCTCCTCCACCTACTGAAGTTATCCATTGGCCAGAACTAAGCATTTCTCAAGTAACTGAGCTCATGCACGCACAGACTCTTGAGCTTGGGGACTTCTGTCTTGGTTTAATGCTGTTACATAAACAATATAGTGAAAAGAATTTTAATGGCATTTTTATTAATGGAGTTCCATTAACATTACATGGGCTGTTGTACTAACTGGGACTTATGAAGGCCAATAAAACAACAAAGCAGACTTTCTAATTGCCAAACAACCAAATAAATGTACAGTGAATGCAATGCTTGTTGGGTTAAAGATTAAACAGGGCCTGGAAGCAAGGATAATGAGATATTACAAGCAAGCCTTTATACAATTAACCATTCCTTCCAGGGTGCCTTTTCCTCCAGGGGATAATACAGCCAGAGCAGCTGAAAAGGTTTTACTTTTATTTGCAGGAGAATAGGGGAGGACTTGGTGGGCACATTTTTATTCCACCGAGCCTTCGTATGGTCCAATTAAGGACAAAACCATACCAAGGAAAATACTGCAGAACAGAGCAGGTGCTCTGGGAGACAGCAGGTGTATTTTTCCCTATACAAATAGACAGAAAAGCAGAAAAACAAACTGAGAAAACTACCAACTTCCCCCAAGCAGAGGTCAAGGGCAACTCTGCCAGAGAAGACTGGAAAATTCTAGGGAGTTAAGAGTGTGGGGCCGCTTGGAACAGCTTTATATTTACAACACAGAGGAGAAATGCTGAAAGCCATTGCCTGCACCTACTGATGGCGACCAAACACATCCACTCTCAAGGAAACAAGAGTCTATCCACCCTTGGGGTAAGTGGCCATTCCTCCACAGATCAGAGACTCAAACTGCATGATATTTGTAGATGAGTGTTCCCACTCCCACCCACAAGGCTTAATTTTGCCTGGTGCCGTTTATTCCTAGAATGCACAAATCCCCAGCATTGCCTATCGCTCTCACGGGGCAGTGTACGTGGGGAGGACACCAGCACACCAACTCTCTGCTGTTCAACAGACAGCCAAAGAGCTTACTAGGAACGCACTAAGGAACTATTTAGTGGGCTGCGATCCAGAGGATCAGGGCTTTTTTACCTCCTTAGGTGTTCCTCTGCGACCAAACCGCATTTCACAATTTGCAGCATCACAGAAAGTTACAAGTCTACAGCCCAGCGAAGTATTCCCTTCCCTGTTCTAATACTAGAAGCCTGAAAAGACCAACCAGGATGTGCTGATCTTGCTCAACCTACGAGTCGCTGTACCTGGAAGCAGGTTTAACTCAACGAACGGGTGACCCTTCCCTCACCTGCGTAGGCATTTGCCTGCTGCAGCAGCTCGGTACACGCGTGCACATCGGCAAAAGCTCGGATTCCAAGGCAGTTCGTGGGATGGAGCTGGGACTGAAGAAAGTCACAGCAGTTTTTTCTAACATCCATCAATTGCAATAAACTAGCAGCTGGCAACAAAACCTGCAAAGGCAAGAAAGGGGAATTAGACTTAACAACAAAGAAAGTCTGATTCACAGCTTGCACAGATTAGATGCAATTCCCCTTCAGACAGGGACACATCCCCGTGGGGTACAGAAGGAAGGTTAAAGTTTTAGTACTATCCGCATGCAGAAGATCCCAATCCATGCTCTGAGAGCTGGAAACGGCTATCCCACGCTGGGCTAAAAGTGGAGCTCTTCTCCTCACATCTCCTCCCCACAAGACCTCAAGGCAGGTAAAGGGAGGACAAAACACAAGCAACCACAGATGCACCTGAATTTCTGGCTTTGCTGCAGGTGGGTCCTGCACACAGATTTTTATTTTGTTTTTCCCCTGAAGAGCTTATGTTGTTTATATGCATTACCATCACATTCAAAGCCCATAGCAGCCCAGCACTCCTCAAAATCTTGAACTTTCTTATTTCCAACAAAGCCGTGTTGGCTTGTGAGCAGGGTGCCCAAACTGCCAGGTAGGAGAGGGAGTTCACAGAAGCTCAAGCAGGTTTTGGTGACAGCAAGGCCCTCAGGAAAGTTGGGGCCAACTATTCAAATCAACAGCCCTCATTTTCACTCACACAAAATGCTGCGGACACTTGTGGTTCATGACTGCATCATCTGAAAATGAGGTACTGCTTTGTATCTACAAAACCAAGTGCAGAAAAGGGAGACAGAAGTGGATCAGGAATGCGACATCTGCTGGAAAAACCACCTTTGAGGCCAGTGAGTGGGATGGGAAACAGAAAATATAGTCGGTCGGGATGTTACAGCCCATGACATCAGCTACTTCCTTTCTTATGTCGTACAGCAATTGCAGATGTGTCTTATCCCAGCTCTTCCATAGCTCTGGCTGCTTCACACATGTCCTTCTAACTGGGCATCTGTGCTCACCATCTCAGCACAGATTTCCGGAAAATTATTTCCGACTCAAAAAAACAAGCGGCTGTTAAACAAAACAAATAGGTTAACAGCATTCGCCTCCCTGGATCTTGATGGCAGGGAGGGGAAAAAGATGTTCCCTCCCTGTCCCTGCCCACCCATCCCCAGTCCTGTTCCACATCAGGACAGGACGCTCACAACCTGCCCCAGGTCTTTTCTAAGCCACTGACACATTTCAGCTGCAGCCCAGCTATATGGTGTCTGACTGCCGCCAAGCAGCTGCCTCAACAGGCAACAATAACAAAAAAAAACTCAATTAACCTGGGAGCCCATTTTGGCCCAAGCCTCTTGATGCCAGGAGGAGATAGTTTGCGGTTTTGATTAAATCAAGGTAGCAATGCTCTCCCATTTTTTGAAACCTAGCTGTGAACCACTTTCTAGCTGAACCATCTCCTTCTATCAGCAGAAAGGTGAGCACCTGACCTGCGTAAGGGTTGTGGGTAAAGAAGTCAGAGTCTCTGCAAACCATCTCTGGCCATATACCAGCCAGAGCTTCCTCCATGCACCCCCCATCCATCCAGCGTGCATGCTGCAAATGCAGGTGGGCTGCTTACCTTGAGTGTTTTGGGATATTGCCTCCAAAACAGAAGGTACTCACTACCATCACTAATACCCTCATGCTACAGCCCCCTGGACATCCTAGTACTGCTATTACGGCCTCGTGCCGGCTTGAGAGGGCAACGTAGAAGGAGCCTTACACTGTTGCAGTTATTGGGAAAGGGGCATTATCATATAATACTTTTCAGAAGTAGGATATAAATAGCCTATCAGGAGATGAGTGGATTTTCTCTTCCTTATTTCCCAGCTGAACATCTCACCACTCATCTTGTTTTTACCAGGGAAAGCAAAAAGCAAGCAAAGGATATCCGCTAGCACAAAGTCTGTTTCCTTTAGAAATAACAAGAGGAAATGCCCTGCCTAAACATGCAGCAGGACCAAACTGCAACCCCATTAATATCCAGGCAAGTTACTCACTTGGGTCTGGATTTGGCTTTTAATATTTGAACTCCAACCACCGCGAACGATTTACAGAGAGCTGGCTTCTGTACCAGATTGGCCTCCATACCAAAGCCCAATCATCTTTTGAAACTATATCAAAATTTTCTGCTATTACTACTGAGACTGACTTCTTTGCTAAATAAGTTACATCCAGAACCTCAGCTATGGGGGGTGTGTGTATATATATATATATATAGCGCCATAACCATCTAGTTTGCAAGCTGTGCTCTCTCACTCTGTACACTCTGTACCAATCTCAAGTTTTACACAACATTGCCTGTGCAATTAAATACTTTCATAAACCTTTGATGTCTCTGAACCGGGAACATCTTTCAGCCAAAAGTGCTCTGAGTTGCTGTAAGGTTCATTCAATAGGCAGGGCATTAACGCTGGACTTCAGAGATGGGGTTTAGTTCCCTGCTCTGACAGAGCCCTCCAGGTAACCTTGGCCAAAAGTTAACCTACACCATTCCTCCTCTGCAAAACTGGAAGAGGAGCATTTCCCCAAGGCAGAGGATGTATTAAAGCTTATAAGCAGCTTTGACAATTTAGTCAAAGCAGGAGCCAAATAAGAGTACTGGCTGTAATCCTCAGCAGCACATCCAGGGCCACAGCTGGAACTGCACATCTGCCCAAACGGGGAGACAGCTCCCAAGCACCCTCCCAGGGGAATCCATGACCAGAGAGACAAGCAGATCGTGTGCTTGCAGGCAGGTTAAATGCTCGGTTTTAAATGAACAGCTCTAAACTGCACAAGTAGTGGAGATAAAACTACATTACTGTAATGTGGCTTTCCAGTGCAAGGCAGGCAATTAGGCTTTATCACTCCCCAACTGCTACCAGGCAGTGCAGAGGGTGAACAACGGTGCTTCTACTTAAATGCTCCACCTGGGGTGAAATAGCCCAGGTGAAGGCATGTGTGACAGGATCGGGGGCCACAAAACCTCTCCAGGACCAGGCATGAGAAGGACAAGGGATACAGAGGTGAGAGAGAAAACAGGAGAGCACCTGGCAACTTCCCTCCTGATCTACCTTCTCCAACTTCACCGCACAGAGCAGATACACCATCCCTTGGTTAAACAGTGGGATAAAAATGGGGAGACGCACCTACCAGGCACAGCAGAGTCCTTGGTGCCACATCCACAAGTTTCTCCTCACTTTTCTATTAGGCCAATCCAATTTAAAAGACTTTCCATCAAGCCTACGAAGGGTCCCCAATCCATCTGCTGTAACACCCCAGAGAAGTCAGCCCTGCTGCTGACCAGGGCTCTCCAGCACTCCAGGAGGGTGAGGCATGGCAAGGAGCTTTTGCTCCAGGGAGGAAGGTAGCTCTGATTTATTGCATCTCCTCAAGCTAAAGGCAGAAAGGCTCTCTGCCTCACCCTGGGCTTGCACCTACTATAGCTGCAGGTTTTGGAGTGAACAGGGGGAAGGGAGATGAACTGACCCACTTATCACCCCTTTATCATCAAAACTGCATCTGCCACAGACACTCTCCTTCCTTGCTGTGAAGTCCTAAGTCCCTCGGGAAAGCTGAGCTGCAGAAGCACACTTCTGAAAAGGAAATGCTACAGCTTCTAGCAAAGCTTTTTTCCTCCTTTCTCAAGCCATTTTTTATTAAAATGACTATGTCTGCAAAGCTGGCAGTTTCAATATCTATTTCCTCCAGACAGCTGATCTCAGACTTCATTCTTTCTACGTGAGCCATATCTCGAGCTGCAGTAGTATAGGAGGACACATCACACACGTAGTATGCTGCATCTCGTTCGTAAGAATTTAATTGTGGAATCAGGTTAATCAGGACTTTTCCCAGGGAACCATTACAACCCTAATGGTAATGACTTTCTTAATTGGGAGGGTAATTCTCAGGCTGCCTGCAAGTAATTAAGTGCTATCAGTAGGGATGGGCGGGACACACTGAAGAGAGACTGTATTCACTGTCTACAGCCAGAGGTCCAGCTGTCTTCACTGCCTAGGAGAAGGCAGATTCCTAAATCTCCTCTTCGTTCAGCTCCGCTCAAGGACACCATGTTGAGCCTCTGCTCCATCACCGGACTTTGCTCCCATCACTCTTCACTGAGCTGGCAGGTTTGATACGAGCGTCGGAAAGCAAGCGGCAACACAGCCAGTTTGGCTGCAAAATCAAGACCTAACTGAAAAATTCAAGGAACTGAGATGTTAAAACAGCCAGCTATTCCATACAGGTACAGAACAGCAGGCCCTCTGCTCTGTTTGACACGTGCATGTGGTTTCCATCGAAGCCAACCAGGGCTGTGCACAAGCATCTGTGAACTTCCCCAGGTTGCTCACTTTAGTTTTCCTCACTTTTACAGAAACTGCACGGCACAACTTCTTTCCAAATAAATTTATCAAGCTCTGCTTTCAAATGAATGAGAAATTTTTGTCACGCATATGAATCTTTACAACCAACCTTGATGTGGGGTGCAACAGAAGAGAACAACAGGACACAGCAGGGACAAAAATCCCAGGATTGATTTTCCTGCAACTACAACATGACTGCAATGAAGACAGAAATTCCTCCTCTGCTCCATGCCTTCCAAACAAGTGGGAGGTTAAATCCCAAATGCGCGTTCAGAAGCAAAACACTGCTCGGCACAGAAGCCCCTCTATCATCCATCACCCCGGAGCCCTCCTACTACTGCGTCTGTATCGCCTTGAAATCTCACTCTGAAAATGAAGTTCCAACGCATAAAGCAGCATTGCATTTGTCAGGGCGATTCTCACCCACGTACCCCCAACGGAGTTAGAAGAGGGTATTCGCTCCCACATGGGCTCAGTGCTCTCATTCATGGAGCTAGGGTGGACTGAAAAATCCCCTTTACCTGCACACTTGGGACATACTGTTGAGGAGAAATTGCATGAAACTCCCCCCAGCAATCCACTGCATAGAAGATGACTGGAACTGACTGTACTGGCTTGACCTCTTGTACACACATCCTTCCTTACTTAAAAAAAACAAAAAACAAAACAAAACAAAAACCACTTTGTGCAATGAAATGACAATCAGCTACAAAAATACGTGCGTAGAAAGAGAGTTTCACTTCCTGAACACCATACCAGCCTATAAAAGCAGAAAAGACAGGTTTCTGTCAGGACAGAAATAACAAAAACACTGTAAAAAGGCTTCTTGTTGTGAAGTGCTGAGCGCTGCTCAGCATTTGAGTACACTTGGGAACACTCATCCTTACGCTCCACATCACCTTTGCTGCTCATCTTTTTTCTCACTTCAGTTCTGCTCTCATTTTATTTTGCTTACTGACAAGATATTGTCTTTTCATTTATTCACATGTTTTGGTAGCTTGGCTGCATCTGTTCACTTAATGCCGTTTAGCAATCTTTTTTCTTGTAGTTTCTACAGTGAAATTACCTGGCGCCTATACCCAGAAATCGCTTTTTCCAGCTGCTGAAGAAGTCTGAAAAACCCCTTTAAAAATGCACCCTTGGCCTGCCAGAAAATCGCGTGACATGGCAACAGGTGACCTCAGGAGATACCTGCTGGGAAAAGAAAAAGTCCCACCGTGCTCAAGCAAGACTGGGAAGCAACGTTGCTGAAACAACGCAGACAGGCATTGCTGAGGCATCCTTCCAGACACAAAGCTGTGCAGCTGGAGGAGGTGACGATGCAAGGGACCAAACCTGCTCACTTCTTCCCAAGACTGGCATGGCTAATCCAAACCAGAGACTGCAAGGAGCTTAATATTTTGTTATTCATGTTGTTCGCCTTCACTGATGTGAACATTTCCAACGAATCAGATTATTCTTTCCTGCAAACTTTCCTTCCTGTGGCTGCAGGTGAATATTAACCTATTTACGGCATTCTGTTCAGGGGTGAAACACCCAGAGACAGCATGGAAATTTCTCTTTAAACTTTTTATCGGTTTCATCACAAAATTATACTAAATTCCATAAAACATTTTCAGCATGGACATTTTTAACACATAATAAAATTTAAACTAGTCAGTTAATCTTGCATTAGATCAGCTTCATTTCTTAGCTCCCATGAATTAATTTACCTCCAGCCTAAAGAGTTACAGAGTTGTTGTTTAAATAAATCCTGTAGTAAAAGGACCTGCTTTCTAGATTGGGAAAAAACCACCATGCCCAAACCTTAGCATTCACTTACTTTTATCTCACTTGTCTGAAAGATGGAAGCCAAAATACAGACAGCGCTCTGACTTTAACTCTTTGTAATCCCTAAGCCACAGAAGGCAGGCTTTGGTTATGTTTTACTAAAAAAGATAGCTTTCTGGTTGCTCAGAAAGGCAACATCTGGACTTCTTCACAGACCTTCCAGGCACGTCTATGCTGCTGATGCACAGCAGGACCGAGCTGGCTCTCCAACCTGCTCCAGCTCCCACGACGCCACCTATACCCAGGTGCGGCTGTACTCGAGCACTGAAAAACTCTCATGGGAAAACAGCCAGGGCATGCGTAGTCACTTCAAGCAGGCTTCATTCAAGGCGGACTGACTGGGACCAGCACGCCAGATGGTATCCTGAGCTCAGCGCGTCCCACGTGCCGAGTGGGTGCTTCTGGGCCACCGAACAACCAGCAGCATGGAAGGAAAGCATACGTTTCAGGGAGCATGTGGATACAAGTCTTCACATTTCCCACAGGAAAAGAGACCAGCCTGAGAGCGTGTACATGTCATTTTTCCTCCAGCGATGGAAAAAAGATCCAGAGGTCCAGATCCCAGAGGTCCAAGGATCTCCACCCCAGTTCCTCACTGAAGTAATGTTGTATCTCAGCTGCTGCTGACCCTGACACTGTAATTAAGCATGGGTTACGCAGCAGACAGCTCATCCAAGCGACCCACCGTTGGGTTTGAGCCTCAGCTTCTCTGCTATAATGGCACTTTGAAGGTCTCCTCGCTGCTGGTCCTCAGCCTCACCATAGGGCAACCAGGGTCCACACTCCTACCAGTGTGACAACTGTCGGGTTGAGAGCATGCCAGAAAGTCAATGTTGTAAAACTAGAAGGGCAGAAGGGGCAAGAAAAGGCACCTGCAGACTTAGGTCATGAAGGATGGCACAGGGCTTGGGCTGTGGAGATAGCTCAGGGCTTTGTCCAAGTTCCTGCAGGAAGAGCAACAGGTCAGCAAGAACCTGCACCCTCCCTGCGGGGCTGGAGCAGAAGAGCATGTCCCATCCACGGCAAGAACCTCGTTTCAAGCAGAACCTGTCTAATTTTACCATGTTAATTAGGTCAACGGAACGCACGCAGCAGCGTTGCCCCTGTCTCTCCAGCACCGCAGACACAGACTTGTTACCCTGACCAACGTCCAAGTCACAGGGAGGAAGACAACAGACTCAAACTGCCGCTTGCAAACAAAAACGGAGACCAACCGAAAAGCACGTCCGCACGCGAGCTCCCAGCGTCCCTTCCAGAAATCAGTGGCTAAGTGCACAGCCGTTTTCTTACCACAAATACAAGTAGAGTCAAAGAAAAAGCTTTACCAGCAGCCACAGCCACGTGACACAGTGAAGCGCTCTCCTCCTGAGCATCCTGCTTTATCTGTAGGCTGCCTTTCAATTACTCTTTCCACTTCTGGACAAATATTTACCTCAAAGAAATTCAAGACGGAGCGCGCACACACACAAAAAAAAAGGAACAATGCCCTCATTTGAACAATATATTCCACTCAAAGCTCTGCCAAACAACTCAAACTACCCAGAAGAATTTAAAAACAGCCAGATTCCTCTGCCATGACCTTAAAACAACGTTTGACTTGCTGCTTGTTTGAGTCTATTTTGACCTTCGACAGACTGACCCACAAGTCAGCACAGCTTCTTGGAAGGCAAATGCCTGCTCTCATTATAAGAGCTCGACACAAAAGCTAAATGCAACATGACTTAAGCGCGGGGAAAGCAGCGAAGTGCCTCAAGACTAAAGAGAGGCTCGAAGTAGCTCTTTTCAAGCTCAACCTTTTACTTTCTGCAGCCTGAAGAGATCACTCACCCCCAAAGGACCCGCGCCTTTGAGTTTCAAGCTTTTTACTTGGGTCTCCACGGGAGCCGCTGAACCAGACCTACCTGCACATTCTCTTCCGTGACCTCGATCTCGGCGGTGTAGATGTAATCAATCAGCTTCCTCAGGGTCTGCCCATCTACGTCTTTTATCTCAATCTTCTTGGCTTTACTTTCAGACATGTCTCCTGAAATTCATTTCAAAAGGACAGTTAGAGTCGGCTTTGCAGGACATCGTCGCAGGCCCTTGCTCCCCACACATCCAGCACATCCTCCTGGTATCTGACTAAAAGACTGCCCTGACACTATCCCTGACCATCGAAGGACAACCAGCGAGATTCCCAGAAGCCTCCTAATGCCACCTAACATCTCAACATTTGAAGACACTACTGCAAAATAAGTCAATAAATGCAACAAGCTCAATTTCTTGCCAGAAAAGAACCCGCCATGGTTCACCTGCATTCAAACACATATAGGGGCTAAAAACACACCCAGTATGACCCTCAACCACGTCTCAGCACAGGGACAGACTCAAAGAGACTGTGGACAAGTCTTAGGAGGGCTTTTTAAAAACATATATATTTTATATATTTATTAAAAATATTTTTTAAAAAATTTTATATATATATATATGTGTAGATGAATAAGTTGCAACAGTTAAGTTAGGGTGCTTTGTGGTATACCCTACAATAAAAGCAAGGCAGCATTACCCTCTTTCTTTAGGAAGAGCCTGAACCTGCTGAGGAAAACAAGCACACAAGCCAGCAGTTACATCCAGCATGCTGCAAGCTTCTCTCCTAAATTACCCTGCTGTAACCTGTCCGCACAGTTACACTTTATGCAAAGCATCTGTGCAGAAAACTGTATTTCTCCTCTCTCACCTTCCCAACCTCACACCTCAGAGGCAAGGCAGCCTTTGGATCCAAAGTGTATCCTTTTCTCCAAATACATAACTTAAAAAAAAAAAAAACAAAAAAAACAGCAAACATGCAGAACTAGAGCAATAATTTCCCCTATGGATATACAAGTAAAACCCGTATCTGTGTAAAAGCCTATACATGAACCAGTAATTTACGTGCACCCTCGCCATCGCCGTTGCGGCCAACGCTCTGCAGGCACCAAACCCACATAGTCGGTGCGTAACAGGAGCACGTCACTAGGAACAAAAGCATCAAAAGCATGCTGTGGGGAGGAGGAGGAAGGGCTCCCCGGGGCCCTTCCATCGTCCATGCATACGCTGACCTCACCCAGGTTTTAATCACCAAGATCTTGAGGAACCACACAAAAGAAAGAACAAACTCCCAGGCAGAAGGAAAACAATAAGTGAAAAAACAAAGCTGAACAAAGCAGAGCATGAAGAAGTGTCAATTCTTAAACCTGGGCATGAATAATCACTACCTGAGAAATCTGGTGACTCAGTATTGCTGTGGGATTAAGAGGAAAAATAGTTCCTGCAGCCTATGGGAGAAGTAATTACAGCCTACATCTCCGTACAGCGTGCGACAAGACACGGCTGGGTACATCAAGTGCACAGCACAGAGTCAGATGCTAAAGGGGGTCCAAGCTTGAGCAAAATCTGGATCCTGGAAATTGAACTTTGCAGGCTTCACTTATGCCAATAAGGAGGCAAATAACAGGAGCGGGCTCAGACCATAAGTATTAGAAGAGCCAACAACGTCCCAAGGGAAATGTAGACTGAAATAATATTTGCCCCAAATTCAATTTTTAAAATTAAATAATAAAATGTTCTTCAGAGAAACCCATGAATGCAAACGTAGAAGTACAAAGGGATAAATGACCTACATTTGGGAGGCCTTCAAAACAGGCAGGACTTTTTAATTGACAAAATAAATGTCAGCTCCTTCACACGCTTCCTCCCCCACAAAAAAAAAAAACATCTCCAGAGATGAGAGGGGTCTTTCTGAGAACAGCCTGGTCCCATCAGCCCGTAAGGAGCACCCAGCCGGACATCACCTCCACGGCGAGGGGCGAGCGGAGCAGCCGGTGCCCTGCCGCGTTCGCCGGGAGCACACGGGGCAGAGGGGAGGCTCGGACGCACGGACCCGTGAGATCGATGCAGGAATAGCTCGGAGGGACCGATCCGATAACATCATCTGTCTTTGCGGCGTTCATGTGACACAGGCAACAAAAATAAAGGCTGTGTGGGCTCCCACACCCACCAGCAAGCTGCCAGCCCTGCATACTAATAGCCCGCGCTGCCTCTGCTCCACGAACAGCCCAGCGCGATGGGAAAGGAGGGTTTTGTGTGCTGTGCTCCGCGGTCGGATGGGACCCGACCCCTCCAGCCGCTCTGGTGTGACGGAGCGCCTGCCGCTCGCCAGGCGGTGATGCTCTGGACGTGTCTCTAACGCTGCGGAGCGAGGATGGACCTGAAGACCCCGCAAGCAAACCAGGGCAGGGGTTGGAGCAGACCAGGAGCGGGCAATAAGCAGCCCCCTCCTCCGAGCGCAGAGCCAAGGCAAACGCAGCCTCTAAAGCACGGTGGGTCAATTCGGGCATCTCATCCCACACGCCTTCAGGAAAAGAAAACCCCACGCCTTAAAGCCCCCAAAACCCAACCCTTAGGATGTCTTTCATCAGTCAGACTCGAGCCTTACCCGATACCTTAATTACAGAATAATTCAAAGCACTAGCGTCATCTCTCCACATAAGGGCTGTGCTGAGAAAGGGCTGCACAGACCCCAACCCCGCACCGCCACGGTCGGGCAGACATGAGGGACAGGGTCGGAGGGAGCAAAGGCAGGTAAAAAAAGCCAGGCAGAGTGGCTCCAAGCAGACCCTCTTTAGGTGACAGACTTTGCAGACACCAACCCCTGGTGAAGGCAAGCCCCCAGGCATCACGCTCAACACCCAGCGGTGCTTTCTCCATTTCCCTTTGCTCACGAGGGCAGGGAGAGAGCAGAGCTCTCCTGCTTTGTCGCAAGATGAACTAGAGTTAAAACTGCAGCAGCTTGCGGTGCCTTGTTTACCCAGCACAGCAGCTTGCCCTGCCTCCTACGTACTGCGCTCCAGGGAGGCTTCCCAGTGCACAGCTACAGCTTTTCTTCTTTCCTAAATCAGAGACGTGCTGAAGGAGAATACGAGCGCATTGGATACCAAAACCACAGCCTCTCACACATGGGGCGAGCGCTTTGAAGGGGCGCGCAAGACCTGCAAGGGAGGTTTCTGCGTTGCTGCCTCCTCCTTCGGCGCTTCTGAAGTTCCCCCAGGTATCTCACAGGAGCAGTCCTAGCAGCATCACTGAAATATCCGTTACCCTTTCTGAATTGAGCATGTTTTCTTCTAAATGGACAGAAATTACTGTCCCCAATCATCCCCACCGAATGGTGCCAACAAGGACCAGCCACCATCCAAAATGCTCCAGAAAGCCAGTTCAGGAAGGGACACGCAATTAGGAGGTGCTGGGTCCCAGCAGTGGCAGTCACAAACGGAAGATGTGCCTGCTTATTTTCAGACTTCCCAAGGCTATTTCAAAGAGGAATGCCTAACCAGAGGACCCTAAATGGCTTAGGAAAGACCCCACGGTCATTACAAGGTCATTCACGAGTCCAAAGTCAGGCCCAACCTACAGGGACAGGGGCTGCAGAGCAAGCATCAGGTGGAGGTGGATGAGCTGCAGGTCTCGGTTTGGTTCCCACCGTTCACAGCTTTATAATGATCGTTCTCTACCGCGTGGCTGCCAGCACTGCTGGGGAACCCCTCCAGCTCCCCGCACCCCCAAAAAGCGGCTCCTCCAGTGAGGACTCAGCGCACACACAAGCAGCTGCTGCCCAGTCCTGCAAACACCCACACGGTGCAGCTTGCCCCCCCAGCGATTGGGCTGCATCACTGATGTGCAATGCAAAAAAAAAAAAAAAAAAAAAAAAAAAAAATCCAAGCCACAAGAACCAACTGAGGTTCAAGCCGTGATTTTAAAATGCCCCCGCTCCGCAGAGCGAACCACCGCACAGCTGGAAGGAGATCGCACGCTCGGTCTTTGCAAGAGGGAGATCCAGACTTTCGAAATTTGGGGCTAGCTAGATGGAAAGCAAAGGGAGAACTGGTCCGTGCCTGACCCGCTGCCCCCGGGGACGGGCAGCTGCCAAGGCTGTCACCCAGGGGAGCTGCCGAGCTGGCCACGTGAGAGCGGTTAGCTGATTACTGTTTAACTCGCGGTGTGAGGGATTACACGGCCCGGAGAATTCCTGCACGGAAACACGAGCAGCCCCGCACCACCACCTTCCTGCTCGGATGACCTCTAAGGATCAGAGCGGGGTTTTTTTCCCCAATGTTTTTTTTTTTCTTTTTTTAAACCTCTCGTCAGGAACGAGCATCCCAAGCGCTCGCAAGACCTCCTCGAGGTGCCCTGCGGGAACGGTTGCCTCTGAGCAGCGTTTGCTCCTCTGCCTCACCACCACAGCCAGTACTTCCACGGCACAGCACCAGCGCCCTAGAAAACACAAACGCTCCCCACGCTGATAAAGCCACCATGGCGAACCTCACATCTCATCTCACACTCGGACGTCTGTTTACACCCAAGGTTCTTTCCCCGCCTCCGTTGCAGAAGGGAAGAAAGCTTCCCAAAGGACAAGCTTTTTCCTCAGAAATGCTGTGTTCTGCTTCCAGTAAAGCAAATAAAAGGAGGCCTAATCTCAAGGCTTTTAGAAGGAAGAAGCAACCTCTAGACCACAGGCAAAGGAATGTGAAACAGGGGCAAAACCTCCAAACCTCATTTACGCTGAAGCTGAGGGATGATAACAACCATTCCCTGGAATGTACAATCATTTTCTTTGTATTTGGTTAAGTCAGTTCCTATCCTGGAAAGGAGGGCAAGGAAAATGAAGGAAGCTAAGGAGCTCCTGACCAGACTAATTTTACTAGAATGACTTAAATAAGCTGGTCACTCCCCTACCTGGGGATTGGCACAGGTTTTTTTGCTGGGCACAGCCTCCAAAGGGCATCTGCGATGGCAAGATCAGGCGATCAGAGCAAGAATTTAGTCCTCTCCTCTTCACACAGAGGTTGCATCTGCCATTACCAAAATACACGAGGCTGCAGCAACACACCCTGCAAAAAGGCAGGGCTGCTAAAACACACTGGGATCAAGAGAACAACGGTGTTATTTCGGGCAGCAGCAAAAAGTGCCACGGGAGATTAAACATCCGTGACTGCAAATCAGCATCAGCAGGGCTGAGCCTTGAAACTACAACTCCTGTGCCAGCAACTTCTTTGATGTGCACCATGAACATTTAGGGCACCGCACACGTGCTTGATGTTAATGATGTGTATTCATGACCCAAGGTCTTGTTCGGGGGGATAAAAAAACCAACCCAAAAACCAGTGAGACAAACCTCATGGTAATAACATTCCTGTGACTCTCATGCTACCCACTCCCCCCACACCCATACAACCAGCCCATACCCATATACCGTGCCTCGAGGAATTAGTCAAGGATGACCAGCATCATCCATCAGGTGTAGAAAACTGCAGACCTAACCGTACTGCTTCTCTCTCAAAGAAACCCTTTCCTCGCTGGCCGTGCCTACTGCCTGTGCTGCAGCTCCTGCTGGAGACACAGCCAGAAGCCTCTGGGTTTGCAATGGCCCGTTCAACCCACGTACAGCGTCTGGCGTCAAGAAGAGTACCTGTAAACATCGCACAAAAATAAGGGCTGCAGGCCGCAAGGACCACGCGGTGGGCTTCCATCTCCACAGTTTCGGCCACAATCACCACATCACAGAGGAGCCGCTTGCTGGAAAAACACCAGAAAAGACAAAGATCATTTCAGAACTCCTGGTCAGGCAAAAAGCTACATCGGTATATCCTGAAAAAGTAAGCAGAAGACCCACCATTACAGACAAGGCACCTGAGCTTCTGCCAAATCCCAGTGGAGGGTCCTCTAGTCCTTCAGCTACCAGCTCCTGTCAGTGTTTGCCTACAACGCAAAGCCAGGATCCTCCTGATGCTGCAGCCCTGCCTGTGGTTCTGCTTTTCCCAGAAAAAAAAAACATCTGCAAGCCAAACTAGGCATACGTGCTGCTGAAGAACAGATGGGTAAGGGGCTCCTTCCATCTCTCAGACAAGCAGGGCTGGGAAAAAGCACAGAAGTGCTTAAGAGCTTGGGCACTACGTGGAGCCAAGCTCTAGCAGATCTATAAGACAAGAAATAGCTGTGCAAGGGAACACCAGCAGTGCTTTCGTCTTTCCACGAGGGAAAGGTAAAGTGGAAAAATGAAGTTATTTCTGTACTTCCTTCCATGTTTGGCCCTAAAGAACGTGACCACCAAACCATCTCCTCGCACTGACCAGCGCAGAGGCTGCCTCAACCATCTCCCAGTGAGGAGACGCCAATCACTGGAGTTTATCCATGGGCCTGAGGACTTCATTTACCACATGAATTAGTCTGGGATTAAGAGTCACTGAGATAAAGCACAGGCCTCCAAACAGGAACCAAAAAACTTCTGAGCTCCCCCACTGACTCATTGTACAGCTCTGGAAACGTCACTTCATTAACTAGTGACCTTTTCTACGAGCCCCACGTATGTCCTTTGAGGATTCATTAGTTAATGTTTGTACAGGGCTTCGGAGATCCTGACAGCTAGAAGTGCTTAGCCTCCCAATAAGTTGGTTTAAGATGTTTGAGCATACAAATGCAAAATAAGGGTGTTCTTTTCAAATGTCAAGCCTGAAAAAGGATCAGTGTCTGTAAATCTAGATGTCACCTTCTCTTCAGAAATGCTTATCACCACGCTGCACTTTGTCTTTAGGAAACTGCATGTCAAATAAACACTCGTAGAGCTTCTAAAGGACTAGGTACGTCTCCTCTTCTCCATATATTGGAATACATGAACAAAACACCTGTGAAATGGAGGGTTATAGTTGGAAAACAGGAAGAAAGTAGGAACTGGTAGTCTGTGCTCTACATTCACCCCAGTTTGGAAGGGGGATGGCAATGAGGGAAGCTCTTTAACAGCCTCCTTACGGAGGCTTCCTCATTCCCTTCAGCTTATGCAAAAGGGGCTCTGTTCAATTCCTCTTTGGACTATAGTTATCTAAAGTACCGCTCGTGGAATTAATTTCATCTACATTTGAAAGCTAAAAATTTCAAGTGAGCAACATACAGCAAATAGGTTAAAGGCTCAGCAAGATTTTTCTAGACCCTCTGTATGAGATTTCTGGATGCATTTGGAGGCACTATTATTCAAGATAGCTATTAACATTGATTGTTGACAGCTTAACGAATCCCATACCATAGACACGAGAACTGTATATTCCAGAACAATAGCAGAAGCTGACAAAAAGGAGGACCCAGAAGAAGAAAACACCAAACAGGTGCTTAAGGGCAGCTTTCAGTCTTCTACATTTGATCACTTCAGTATTGCACAAGATCTAGCTAACTATAGGCACTAAGAAACATTGTCCGTCTCCAGCTATTCCCACTACACTTCAATTAACAAAGGAATAATAGTAGCACAATAGATTTCTGAATATAGCCGCAGAAACCTCTATTTTCAGATCCTTTGCTTTCAGTACAAAGAAAGCACTAGAGGGATGCCAATAAAAAAAAAAACAAACCACCAAACCATACTCCACTTCATGTAATTGTTACAAGGGAAGGACATTTCCATTTTCTGTTCCTATGCAACTGAAAACCGCTGTCAGACATCTGTGGAAGGAGACATTTCTAATCCTTCTCCACACCAGAGTATGTGTATATTGGGAAACTACTTAATCCACAGAAGAGAGGTGGCTATTACAGCATCTTTTGAGTACTTTGAGTGTGCAGGAAGAGTAAAGGGTGTTATCTGCTTTCATCACACCATCTGGACACAAAGGGAGCACATACGTTCATGGGTATGACACATGTACTTTCCATAGGAATCCTTTTAAAAATTGGGTTTCTAAGTCTCTATTTGAATGGTAAAGGACTCAAACGAACCAGTCAGAGAAATGCTCGCTGAACTTCTTCTATCTGGTTCATGGGATAACAACAATCAAGAAACAACTCAGGTTTAACCACTGCCACCACATTGCTGATGTGATGACAGCAGTTCTTGAAGACTGTGTTTGCTGATGTTTTTTCAGCCTCCATTCTCCCTGTACCCACGCAGCTGTGTAGAGATGAAGGTGTTCTCTTTTAACCAATATCTGGATTTTCAGATTTGCAAGTAGAGAGCTGACATTCTTCCCGAGTTGTGGCTTTTTTTTCACTCCCTACTTTGGGGTGCTAAGCCCAGACTGAGCGACACTGCTAGTTAAAGAGAATAAGAACAGCACATTAATAATGTTTGGTCTGTAATTATGCGTAGGTGTCTTAGTGTCTGTAATGTTCTATTATTGGTTTTCAGACCATTAGCTCAGTTAAGTACATAGTTTACAGAACATAGTTTACAGCTGAATTTGCTGTAAGTAATGGAAAAAACTAAATGAATTATCATCTATGACTGAAGGCTCTTGCTCAGATGGTTTTGAGCCATAGCTGGCTTCCTTCTGCTGGGAAGATGGACAGGTCTGAGACTGGGAAGAGCAACCCACCACAAAAGGGCTATATTTTAGCTGTCTCTTCCTACTTGTTGATTAATCCCCTACATGTAACCATTAGCTGTGACAAAGATGGCACAGATTTTTTTCTAAGTCTCCCAGGAGCCTTTCTGTTCCAATCAGCACATTTCTGTTAAACCAGAGAGGGTGCCCATTAAGTCAAAAGTGTACCTCCGTAATTCATTCATGACCTTGAATGCCTTTCTCATGTGAGAGGGGTTGACTGTCACTGTGCGCTGGTCCTTTTCATCTTCAGCTGCCTCAGAGGATCGGGAACTCTGCTTAATGCTAAAAACATGGACAAAAAAAAGGAGTAGAAAGTTTGATTCAATGACACTTTAAAAAAAAAAAAGTATCATAAATCTGCAGCACAGGGTATTATGCACGGAGTTACTGGCATGTTTGTTAGCCTGCTCAGGTTACCCATGTGAAGAGCATCAAAAAATGCAGCTACTGCTGCATGAATGTTGAAAGCCAACCCAGCCCACATTTCAGTCAGCAGCAAAGAAAAGGAAAAAGTGCCAAACACTTGAGGACAAAGCCCAGCCCTACAGGCTTCAGGCCAGGAAAGCAGTATAAGTTGAAATTCAAGCCAGAACATAATTGCCTCACTGAATAGAAATAGACTTCAGCACTGGGAACTACAAGAGTACCATGGATACTTTAACATCCATACAGAGAAAGAGAAGTTCAGTCTTCAATGTCCCATCTGAAACCACAAGCATACAATACACAACTTGTATCTTCTTCTATAGAGGCAAGTAGAAAAGGACTATTAAAACTCCCTGCACAGCTTCCAAAGCATTAGCTTTACAGAGGCCACATCCCCTTTCCATTTTAGAAATAGGTCTATTTAGTGCCACTGGAACATATAGCAAGAATTATTAAACCAGACCTTCCTACCAGAACCACCAGTTATATAGGTAATATCAAACCAGATGCACTCGCTCATGTGCTGTGTTTAACCAGGCCAACAGGTGCCTAAGGCACATACGTGTCCTCATTACTTTGTTGGGAGCGCTGGCTCTTCACACAGAATTGACATCAGGTCAATATCTCTACCTCCCTGATCTGAAAGCGCGTGAAATCACTCGGCGCTAAAGGTTTCCACCTATGAAAAAAAGCTGCACTTGGAGCCAGGTCCCTGTTCTGCTTACACCCGCGGCTCACCCCTCAAACCTGCCAGCAGGCAAAGGCAAACAAGACAAATCAAGCAAGGTTGTCCATGTCGAAAGCCAGCCCCAAGCGAACGGCAGACCTCAGCAGATAATCCCGTGGCCACCATGCACCAGATTGGAGACCTTCTCGGAGTTTTGCTTCCAAAGGACGGTCTCCCTCAGCTTCATGTTTGTCCCCTCCTCCCTGCCGCCTTTCTTAGTTGGGCTTGTATCATGATAAAAAAGGCTGAATTGGGTTAAACCACCAGTCTGGGCAGCCCAGCATCCTGGCTCTACCTGCAACCAGAAGATGATGTCTGAAGAAGGGTGGAAGGATCCTTCCCCGAAACAGCCCGCCAGCCTCTGCTAAGGTGCGTATGCATGCACATATATATCTATATATAAGTATACTCACACACAGTGGCTTTTCCTTTGAAAAAACACTATTATTCACAATTGACAACCCCCTGACAGTGTGAAGCCCTTGCTGAACATCACAACCTCCCCGCTGCCAGCTCCCGACCGGTGGCTGTTACCAGCACGATGTCCCTCGAGACCCCACGAACCTCTTTGCCCCCCCAGCTGTCCTCGGTGGGTTGCATTGTCCTCCTTCTAGAAACAAGATGCTGAATAGCAGCCAAGCTGTGCGCAGCTCGAATACACGCCTGCATACTGAGCGGCCTCCAGCTTTGTGCCCAAGACAAAGGTTAATGCCAAAAACCAGCCAAGTCCAATTCTTTCACTTTGCTGAGCAAGTGAAATATTTTCAGTCATAAGTGAAGCTGCAAGGCTGAGCACAACATCACTCAGCACATGTCCCACTGAGGGAGACAACTTCCCAGACTGCGTTACAGTCATCATCCAATTAGTTTAGTGTGGCTGGATTAAAAGAAAAAGAAAAAAAAAAATCAGAAAGAATACCTTTTGTTAAATGTTTGATATTCAAGGGACTGGTACCAGGCAACGACACAACCAGCTTTTCTGTCCCCAGAGAAAGCTGAACTCATTCTGTGCCACACGTACCGCCAGCAGCGTTCACGGGCACGGAGTGGCGGCGGCTCTCGGCTCTTCCCCAAGTCCGCACGCCCCAGTGAGGGAGTCTCCTTGCTCCAGGGACACGGCCAAATTCAGCTAAGCCTCGGTGTTGTTTCTATCAAGAGCCCTGGTTGAAATCTTAGGCCAAGCAAAGTTTGACCACAGCTTTAAACACCCCGGCATAAACCTTTGCTTTTTAAACAGCTAAACATGCCCTTGCGGCGCGCCGGAGCCAAGGCATGAAAAACGAGGGTCTGGAAGTGCAAGTGACTTCACTGAGCTTTCAGTCTCCGAGGCCAAAACACGTACAGGAAGCAAACCAAACAAACAAAAAAGAAAGAAAAAGAAAAAAAAGAAAGTGAAACCGAAAGGCAGCGGCAGGGACAGCTGTACCCATCCCACCGGACCGCCACGGGACACCGCTTCGGTCATCGTCAAAGACAGACCTCGTGGGATCCGAAATCAAGCGATGCACACCAAAATCATGGGGCTTCTTTAAAAAGAAAAAGCACACCGCTGAGATTTATTTATTAGCACTCCAGTGCCGGAGACGAAAGATACCTTATGTTCAAACTTTTCCGCTGGCAAAAGATACAGTTCAAAGGAGACGGCAAGTTTCATTAAACACCAAAGTAAATGTCAGATCAACAAGCCTTCATAAAGCCTCAACTCCACCAACATTTTTCTGTGTATTTTGCTTCAGAATTTCTGAAAAAGATGAACCAGTTCTTCCTAAGAAGCATAAAAAGTAACTTTTTAAAAAGCATCCTAAATCATCCTCAGCTTTATTAGCAGGGGTGGATTTCACATTTTGCCAACGGCTCACTATAAGAAAATACTGCAGATTGTCTGGTTAAAAACTCGTTTCAAAAAAATCAAGATATGCTATTTAAAGTTTTTCCAAATGACTCACATAAAAAACACATTTGAAAAATTAATGGCCAAGAGCCTTTAACTCATCTTTGAGACTGACTCAGCTTCCACAGAACTGTGTTCCAGTAATGGACAGAGGATGATTTTATCTGGGAAAAAGATTTCACACCCCCATGCACACGCTCTCAGAGATCACCGACACATTTCCAAAGTAAAAATGCAAGAACCTAAACACTCCGAGCGAATGCAGCCTGCCGCAAAGCAAAAGCTACCCCTGAGAAGACCAAAACCGTGCATTGCGTAGCCCTTTTCTGGGTTTTTTTTTCCCCACAACACTAAGAATTATTACACTTATTACACTGTTACTATATTAATGGAGCAAAGCAGAGGAGGACCAGGGTCCTCTGATCAAAGGTACTGGCCAAGACCACCTGGACGTGCTGGAGCCCCCGCACCCTGTGACTACAGAGACTTTCCCCCCAGCACCCTCGCGTTTGCCTAGCTGATGTCCTACTACACCAGCGGGACTCGCAAGCCGGCTGCCAGGAGCAATTTGTTCTATTCCTGGGCTATCCGAGGCCGTGCACCGAGCAAATGGACAAATGATTTAATTTCCCTGGGCCAGATGAACATCCTTGTTAGGGACACAGCAGGAGTCTCCTAAAATAAGCAAAGAGGTTGTTACTCTCATGGAGTGCCAACCCCACCGCCACCTCCTGCGTGGCCTTTCAATGCTGTCCCAAAGCAGAAAAAACAAACCCCAATTTGAGTGTCCCCAATTAAGCCAGCAAAGCTAATCGCAACCCCATTTACACCGCGTTCCTCCTCCCCAAGACCCACGAGCCGGAGTTGGCTCAAAGCACAGCTCCTGCCTGAGCACGGCCGCATCCCAACTGAGAGGTATTTTAAAAACCCATAACCTGTAGCTCTGCTGCACGCAGGTATCACTTATAAAGTTGGGTTGCCTTAGTTACCAGCAGTAATTACAGATGTCTTTGCAGATTCTACGTGAAAGAATAAAAGCCTCGCTTAGAGCTAAACTGTCCCCTGGCAAGATGATTGCTGTTCCTGGTAAACCCCTGGAACAAAAATCCCAGCTCTGCCAAAATCAATTCTACCACTGGCTTTACTGGAGCCAGGAGCTCACCCTAAAGGAGAGGCAGATCTCAAACGCACTTTCCTTCGGAGCAGAGAAGGATGAGCTTCTGCTCATATTTCTGGAAGAAGAGCCACTGGGCTCAGCTCCTAGCCCACACGTGGACACCACGAAAGTCCCTCTCCACCAGGTTCTCACCTTGGAGAGATGATGGGACTCCAGATATATCCAGTCCAGCCCAGCTTCACCCCACTGGGCAGCACTGGTGGTGGTGGCTGGGGGGGTCTCTGGGAGCTGCTCTCACCTCCTGCCTGCGGACCACAGGCTGAGCTCCGCTCTCCTGGGTCGTCCCGTCACGCCGCAGAGCTTCGGTCCCCCCAAAGTTGGCCAAAAATTTAACGGGGTTCGGTGACCTGCCTTCCTGCAGCACGGGCAATCCAACACCTCCGCAGGCACTTCTAGCCTTATATTAACTTAAAAGTGACACGCTAAGGGTAAATTTTCAAACCCTACGGAGCTTCTTTGTGGGATACGTTACAATCATCCCCGTAAAATGTTCATCTTTAGTTTCTGAGAGGTTTGACATAGCTCTGATCTAAAAGTTTGATAGATGCCTGACAGCAGTTACTAGTGTTCAAAACTTAAGTGCCTCTACTAAGATAAATGGAGACCGAAATATTTAGTCTTTGCAAAATGAAAAATCATTTTACCTTAACTGGCATAATTCTCTGTTTAGAATCAATGGCCAAAATCATGGTGCCAATACATTACGCCCAATAGTTTTATTCCTCGAGTCAGGCAGACACAGTAAGAAAAAGATGTCAGCGTAACGGCATATTTATAAAAATCTCAATTTCCGAATTTGCCTTTAGGTATATACAAAGGTAGTAAAAAAAAACCTGACTGAAGGAATCCAAATATTGAGATGGATTTTGAGAGGATTTCAGAGAAACATATTATGATTAAAACACAGGGGATATAGCATAACAGAAAGGATTTTTTTGGTTTTTAATAGCAATATTATTTTCCTATTTTGTTGAACTTTTTCAGTGCCTACATCAACATGGACACATTAGCTTAGAAAAAACACACAAGTGCTATACAACAGATCCCCAAAAGGATATTCGTATCAAAGGAGACCTCGGGGGAAAAGCAGACTTCAGGAACTACTGAGAAGAAAAGTCTTTGCTGACGGTAATGGAAACAACACAAAATAACTCAAATATGACAATACCATTTGCTTTCAAAGGCAAATATTGTATTTCTCAAACAAATACTAGGAAGAGACTACCCTCACTCAAATATAAAGTTAAAATTACAGGCATTTTAATTCTTGGGGGGGGGGGGGGGGGGGGGGGGGGGGGGGATAAAAAAAAATCAACATTCCAGGGGGTTTTCTCCTATTCAAACTCAAACACATCTTACTAATTCTGAACCTGAGTACCATGCTTGATCATACAGCCTTATGTAATTTCTCCATAAAATGAAAGTCCCTATCAGCACAGTAAAAGAAAATCAGGATTCTGAAATAATTTACTGCCAAATGTGAACGTTTCAGGTTAAATCCCCCTTGCCCCTGGCTGCTTCTGCCCATGTGCAATGACATGGGCACATGATACCACTGAACAACTCGGATGTGCAAGTTATCAGGATATTTGAGTCCGGACAGGCTTCGGACCAGAGTCAGAGGTGATGCGAGCACCAGTAACACGTTCCTCACTGACTACAAAAATGGAAAAAGCAGTAACATTAAAAACCAAGGGGAATTCTGCTGTCATGAAAGTCACAGTATAAAATTTGAGGCCTAAACCGCATGACATAGATCCGAGTTGAAATGCGGGGCAAAAGTACAAAAAAAAAAAAGGGAACAGAACCAGCCCACGGTGCTGGCCCACCAAGGTCATTTTTTAACACCTCCTCCCAGGACTTGCTCCGAGCAGCCTTGGCGCAGTCCCACACGATGTGCCCTTTCGAACCAGAAAGCAGGTGAATATTTCCAGCTTTCCTTGCCAAGAGTCAAACCCCACATCGTTACTGCCCATGAGCAGTTCAGGGCCACCCTCCTCTTCCTGAAAACTAGAAATACAAGCAGCAATTTGGGTAATCATTCCTCACTTCCAGAGGCAGAGAACATGCTGATGGGGACAGCGCTTCATGCCCTAAAAACACATGGTCTGGAAAAAAAGGGTGAGGCAAAACAGTCCAGGTACTTTCCCAGTGACTTTTTCACAGCTGTATCCCCAGCAAAAGGCCTCCAGTCAAAATGAGACCATTGCCGGTAACCATAAAAAAAGGTAATAAGTAATAGTGCCAAGGATGATCCCAGCCTGAGGTATCAAAACAGCTCCGCTCCACTTCCTCGAACACTAGACTCATTTATAAAGCAAAAAAAAAAAAGGAAAACCCATTCCATGGGCTAGCATCTAGCGTGACGAGCTAGGATTTCAAGGCACTTGAAATTAATTAATATCTGGATTACTATCCAGAGGTGGCCATTCACACCCTTATGGGAAGCAGCAGCCCTACAGTGCAATTTAAAGAGAAATGTGGCAGACTTAAAGTTTTGGGTTGCACATTAAATACACAAACAATTGCAACCCTTGAGTCACATAAGGGTAGAAAGCTGCCCTTCGCAGCTTGGAAAGCAACTCCCACAGGCTGCTGTGAGTGTTTTCCCTCAACAGAGGCAAAAATTTCCAGAATTTGGGGACTGACCCCGGCTTAATTTTCCAATGTGTCATATTTAAACAAAACTTCTGCCAAGCCCTGACGATCAGTACTACCAGCGGGTCAAGCCCCCTCTTTGTTCCCCCACCCCCTGCAAGGTCACCAGCACAAAAGGAAGCACTCAGCATATCCTGTTTTAAAAAAAAAAAAAAAAACAAAAACAAAAAAACAACACCCAAGCCAGCTTAATGCTTAGTTTGAAGCAGTGCAAGCGAGCTTCTGGTGTGCGAAAGGCACCCCGACAGAAGGGAGAATGAAGGCAGAGCACAAACGCCGAACGTGAACCGGCGTCTACGAAGTCCCTGCGCAGCAAAATCCTCTTTTATGCATTCAGGGGACATTAGGTCGACTCCGCGAGCACCTCCGCACGCGGGTTTTGGGGCAAAATAGCTGCCTTGCAGGAAATCAAGTATATATGGCCCAGCTAGCGTGCGAGGGAGACACGGGATCCCCTCCTGCCTGCCGTAACACCCGCGCAGCGTACGGCTTCCACGGACCCGGGCAGGTAAAGCCAACCACAAGACGTTACAGATTTTCATTCATCACTCAGAAAAACAGCAAATATCAGGGGTTATGCCTTCAACCGAACGACAGAGCGAGCTGCTGGAGGTTCCGGACACGAACAAGGCGGACACGAACCCAGCGTTTTTTCCGAGGAGCATCTTCTCGCTGGAGTGACCCCGCAGCACCCCAGCCCACCTTTCCTGCCCCACGAGCGATTTTCGAAAACACCCACCGGCGCAGCCTTCCCTTCCCTCGTAATCCATCCCTAAATCGCATCCCGCTGAAAAACAAAACAAAAAAATCAAAACCAAAAAAAACCCAAAAACCCGCTCTCTTCCATCGGTTTGGGTCCACGGGGCGAAGCAGCCCGTCACCATGACATTGCAACATCTAGTAATACCACGGCAGGCGCTCATCGCGGGAGGGATTTCTGCGGGCAGGAATGAGGAGGAAAAGAAGGGGGGGGGGGGTCTCCCCGCATGCCCGGGCACAGCCCCGGAGAACGGCATCCCCCCCCCTCCGCATCCCTCCGGCCAAGCACTGCACCCCCCCTCCCCGGTCCCTTTTCCGAAGCCGCTGTGGCCACAAAGGCTCGCCGGCGGTCCCTACCTCTCCTCCTCCATTGTGGGGTGCGGCGGGGAATCGGGAAATTGGGGGGGTGGGGGGGGACACACACGGAGCCAGGCTCAGCGCCCCGGGGCCGGCATGGCTGCGAGCGGCCGCCCCCGCCCCGCGGCCGCTTCCTGCGGGAGCCGAGCGCTGCCTGGCCCCGCCGCAGCCGCCGCCGCAGCCCGCACCGCCTCCTCCTCCTCCTCTTCCTCCTCCTCCCCGCCCCCGGCGAGCTTCCGAGCGTCTCTGGGCAACGGACCTCCTCCTCCTCCTCCTCCTCACCGCTGCCCGGTTCGGTTCGGTTCCCCCAGAGCCTCCCCCCCCGGGAGAGCCCGGGCTGCGGTTGGCGCAGCTGGTGGGATCCCCCGATGAGGGGCTGGAGGGAAGGAAATTGGGCGATGGGCCGGCCCGAGCCGGCCTCACGGGGGGGAGAGAGGGAAGGCAACGGGTAGAGGAGGGGAGGGAGCAGCTGCTGCCTCCCCAACATCCATCCATCCTTCCATCCACCCACCCATCCACCCACGCATCCACCCTTAGTCCTTCTACCAGTGCCATCACCTCCAGAGTTGGCCTCTGGGGAGACGGTGGATAACCCCTAACTACCGTAAATCCTTGCAATCTGTAGACTAAAGAAAAAGTTTTAGCGGACTGAAAATCCCCCGCGAGGTCAAGCCCACGCACGGGGCGGCCGCAGGAGAGGATCGGGGATGCTCAGACCTGCCGACGAGGGTCCCAGCCCCCCCAAGGTCTCCCCGCTCCCTCCGCAGAAAGCGGGACCTAGCCTCCAGTTCCACAATTTGTAAAAATCTTGCTGTCCTTCCGTGCAATCTCTCAGGGCAAATGCATGCTGCACAAGCAATATGGGTCCTTCTAAACTGCAGGTGCTTTTTAGCCTGAAGCACTGGACTAAATCACATTTGCCATTTTATTCCAATTGATACAAATGCAGGGACTTTTACGTAAATCTTTTTTTCCTCATTTTATTAAAAGATTTTCCCAATCTTAGTCTGCAACAATGAGTCCCTAGAGGTTAATTATAATAAAGACAAGAAGCATTTGCTGTCTTCATCACTCTTCCATTCACAAAATGTTCTTGTGCAAAGGAGATAAGTAGAAGTATCAAGAGATTTCTCTTGCAAGATGCCATTCCATCTCTTTTGTAAATAAATTACCTCTTTCTTCTACATTCCTCCTCAAACCATGTCCTAAGCCTAAGTTTCATACATCTTTTAAAATATATCAGCAATGACAACTGAACCTTCCGCACGAGGGTTTTGAAAGCTTTTTGAGATTCTTAACTAGTCCTCGCCCCCATTCTTCAGATAAGAAAACTTAACACACCTGGAAGTTAAAGGACTTTGATAAAGTCGCATGGGGATGGAGAGTCAAGAGTCCTGCTGTTTAAACAGTTTGGCAGCCTCCCCATAAACAGAAGAAATACAGATAAAGCCATGAAGTGAAACCTCACCCGGGATTCAGGCAAAATTCCTGCATGTTCCCTTTGAGAATCCTGTTAAACTATCAGCTTAAGACATCCAGATCCTCAAGTAATTCCCCAGTGTCCATTCACCCTTACACTCCTGATGCACAACGTGCAAAACTGCAAGACACAAGAGTTCAAACCAGAGAAAAAGTAACTATACTAAAAATGGCAGAATTTACCTAGAAAACGCGGGCTAGAACTTGTTTCCACTAAGTCCCTCAGTAATCATAAAAAGTCCAGAGCAGGTCCTGAAATTGCTGCGAAGTACTCGTGTATTTTTGTTAACACATATATTTTAAATAACAAAATATTAGGCTTTCACCATAAAAATCTACATCTCGCCTCAGTCAACCAGGGAACCAGGCACCTAGGTTGAACCAAACCAGCAATACCTTCTTATGTGCTTTGCCCCACCAGCGCATATACCACTGGACTCGCTAAGTGCCAATAGCAACCGTGGAAAGGCAAATCCCAGTGACAGACAAGAGCAAACCAGTGAACAGTCCTTGCTGGAATGGGATGAAAGCCTGTTCCAGTAATCAGAGATTAACTTTATAGCAGTCTTGCAAAATAATCATGACTGCGTAACAACCCCAATACAAAAATTTCTTGCTTGTTTTTAAGTGCAAGACTGGTATCTTCAAAAAGCACCCAGTTAAAAGGAATTAGTAACACCTGATGGGTGGAACTTTTCCAGACTCTTTCAAAAATTCCTAGTCCCGATTCGTCCTAAATTTCTCCTACATCTCATCTACCTTCAGTCACTGACAACCATACAACCGATGCTCAGAGTAGAAAGGTCCACAGAACGCCTGCTCCAGCCAGCACCACTGTCACTTGGCCCACCAAAACCTTTCCAGACCCCTGCAACAATCTTCAGATCTACCAAGAGACCAAATCCCCCAACTCTAACGAGCTATAGAGAGAGGAGAGATCAAAGCATCCAGTGTCCCTGAGACAGCAAGGAATTTCTTCAATAAAAATGCCAGGAAGGGAGGGGAATAAAAACAATCCCTGCCAATCTGATCCAAAACTCTCTCCTGGCCCGAAGTCCAGCAGCTGGTTTAACCCTGAGGTTGTTAAGTAAAGCGCAGAGTGCTTCCGAGAATTTAATTCTGTGAAGAGCACCAATACGCTCGGACAACACCCTGTCAATCTCCACAGCTTCAGCAGAAGCCAGAAAGAGCCCCCTCCCCAAAACCCAGCAGAAAGCAAACCACATCAAGGTGGGAAAAACCCCTTTCTGGCTCTGCAAGGCAAACTAGAAAAGCCCCAAATCACGGGATCATACAGCTTAAATACAGCGCAAACAACGATTCAGGAACCCTCCACTCCCCTATATATATATACCTGTTTCCAGGTATATACCAATATACATGTTCCAAAGATCCATGTCATAAACAAGTTGCTGTCTTTAGCAGCTCTCCTTTTTAGTTGCATAATCCCCTCCACGAAATTATTAATCAACTTTCTTAAAAAACTATAGCTTCTGCACTGAAGAGCTGTGAAAGGTATACGCAAAACACCGCATTCACGGAAGCTTCCGAGGCTGCATCTTCTCAGCCTAAATGATTTTTCATTCTGTTTTTTAACAGAGATATATATTTTTTTTTAGATAAACCCATATGTTTATCTAAATAAACATATTTTTTTATAAATGTATTAAGTGTGTGTGTATATGTGTGTGTATATACATTTATCTTTGAGTGACCAACCTGACCCAACCCTGAAGTTGGTCCTGCATTGAGGGGTGCTTGAACCAGATCACCTCCAGAAGTTCCTTCCAACTAAACTTCTGTGATTCTAATCAAATAAATGTTCATTTAGATAGCTCTGTATTTAGACCATATGTTTTCTGGGAACAGGTCTGCTAAGGAAATTAATTTAAGAAAAACAGTGAAAGGCACCTACTGAAACAGATGCCTTGGTACCCCAGCGGCTAACTGAAGTCACCGGAGGTGGTACGTGGGTACTGCGCTGGCTCCCAATGGACCCGGAGCACGAGGTGCCTTGGCAGAGAAGTCCTGACGGTATTTGCTGCCCAACCGCTGCTAGAATTTAGAGCATGCTATATTGCTTTCACATAACAAGACCAAAACAGCAGCTAAAATTTAGCTACTACAGCGACTCACAGGGATCCCAAGTTACCACAAGGTTCAAAAGGAAACTCGAGGAGACCTTCTAGGTAGGGACCTTCCCAGAACTGGAATCAGTGATGTTTTGGCAGCTGAAGCTTAAGAGGTAAGAGACTTCCACCGAAGCACTGTTTTCTGAAGCATGTGTTTTGTAGAGGAGAGAGGGCTGGAGCATCCACCCCAGCACTCTCCCCCCACCAGGACCCCGCTCCCCAAGCAGAGATGCTGCAGAAGCCATCAGCATCTCCAGCCTCCGGGACTGTTGCCCTCTGCTGGTGCATGTCCTGTCTGTCGCAGGCTAGCAAAATTGGGGTTTATGAAATATGTTTTCCTTTAACATAAATCACCTTTCCTATAAAAATAGCGGGTTTACTCCGGTAGTTTCATCATAACGTTACCACCTTTAGAATAACCACCCCAGCCATCTTCACCCGAGGCTGTGATTTCTGGGGCATAAGCCATTCTATCGCTCACCCTACCCAGCAGTAACAGATCTGCCAAAAATGTTCTTCCTGCTCCTCCTCTTACTCTTTCCTGTAGCAGAAGCAATTGATGTCACCTGCAGTCAGCTATGTCAGAAGCACAGACTTCCTGCCCTGTAGTCATATTACGTACTTATCAGAAACTCACTGGAAGATTTTCAGATAGATTTTATGGTTTAGAATTGAGCGCTCAAAAGGAAAAACTAACGTTCAGGAAGAAAGCTGTGAAAACAACTGTTGTGGGCACTGGAACAAAGGCAGAGGCCAGTATTCAGATGCCTAAACGCTACCAAGTCCCTCTGCCTCATAAGCCCTTAGTTTTGACTTCCATTTCTGCATCTACTGAAGTGTACAGTTCTTGCTACAGGCTGAACACATGGACTTGAGAAAAAATTTAGGCTATGGTCCAAAATGTGGGAATTTTTTTTCCCAAAAATTTTTGCTTAAGATATCATTTTAATGTGATTGTCTTTATACTATATCCCTTATTGCTTCCACTACTACCTTCTGCAATTAAGGGGAAGCTACCCATAGGCTTCATAAAGATGATGTATAGCTTAATTAATATTTCTATACTGTAACTCAGAGACCAGCATAAACAAACCTATTCTCATTCAGCATCTCGCCACCCCAACCCAAGTCTCTTTACTATTACTCCTTGTATACTCATTGCCTTGCTCTTTTAGAATTTTTAAAAACATTTCATTTTTTTATTCTTTGCAAAAGCCAAGAAACACAGCCCACCACCCTAGTACCATAACACAACATGCCGCAATATTAACGCGAGTGAGTAAATCACACAGCTGCCACACACGAAAATTTAGGCAAGATTATTTCTGCAGGCACATTATTTTACCTGAACGGAAAAAGCTGTCTCATGCAGCATGTCTTCCTTGTAGGTAACAGATTGTCCTTCATTACCCTGCTTGGTATTTCCTGGGCAAACACCTTTTTCTGCTCAATCTCCATAGCATATTCAGAGTGAGAACCGTATGTCAGGGGCTCAGCTCGGGTTTCTGGTCACTTACTGGACTTTTGCGGTGTGCTTTTCAGGGCTCAGCTTTCCCATCCTCTCTCTCCACGCAGAAGTGCACCCTGCGAGGGAGAAAGAAAACACGCTTTGAGAAGGCATTAGAGCGCGTGTGGCACCAGCTTGTTGCAACACTTTTGGCCTAGAGCAGCACCAGCAATGAAACAAGCTCAGCTCTTCCTTCCGAATCTTCCTTCCAAAGGCGATGTTCCTCAACATCGTCTCAGCTGACTCCCCAGTACGCAAAAATCAAGACCTCCCCATTGCCACCAGCTACACACAAACTCAACGTTAACATTTCCGAAACCACAGCGCAGAAGCCCCAATTCTAGCTGGTGCTGGGTGAGTAAAAGAAAACTCCAATAACAGCTTCTAAATAGTATAATTACAGAAAAAATAATTTGCCTACATTTAATATTGCAGAAAATAATGGACGGGTGGGCCTAAAGGGAAAAAGACATGGCAATTCGCTCCAGGTTACTCACTGCAAAGGCTTGAAACACACCCCCCCACCCTGTGCTCCTGGGGATCTCTCTTTTTCAGGAGGATACATCGCCACGAAAATAATAGGAGAAAGCTAGCATTACTTCTCTTGCAGAATGCACTCTGCTAAAGAGCCTATGCAAGAGGCATTAGCAATTACAGCTGCAACCATCCTGCAGTCCAGCAGTGATCTCGGGGGGAGAAGCCCTGAACTTGCAGACAGACAGGACTCAGGAGCTCTCCCCAGTAACCGGAGCATCGTTATTCCAACAGGCCCAAATGAAGTCACACAGTGACGGACTTTGGCCAAATTTGTTACCCAGTAAACTTAAAAGATTACCAAAACCTGAAAAGCTACTAGCTAGCCACATAGAGAGAACTGGGAATTTAGCATCAGAAACCTTCCACGACTCTGCAATTGCAGCCAGGGAGCAGTCAGTGAGCCCCAAATCAGAGGACATCCCTTTTGAGGAGGGAGGGGACCTGGAGGATGAAGTCGGAGTAAACCATTTCAAAATGCAGCTGGCAGTGCTGTGCTTTTATACTCTAGCTAGGTAAGCACAGCCTCCTCCCAGGGCCATGCCCTGCCACGTTGTCCTAATTCATTCATCAGGCCGTGTGGTTGGGAGAGGGAGGCTTTCCCCTGAAGCTGTGTTAGTATCCAGTAAAAAAAACACGATTATTGATCCACAGAGAAAGAGAACAAGTGAAAAGACCATAGACCTCCAGTCCCAAACACTACTCGTGCATTTTATCCAGCACTGCTTTAATCCAAGTCTATGCTGGAAATGGGGACTGGACTCCTGACCTTTCTTCTTCCCAGTCAGTGCCCGCAGTGACTAGACTCACACTTCCTTCCCTCCGGGATTTTTTGGAAAGCAATATTTCTTACAAAACAGAAAAAGTCCATTGTAAAACCACAGAAAGCAACAAAAGTTACAGAAATGACAGAAGAGACTGAGATGATATTCATCTTTTATATTGACTGGATTACAGACTAACAGCATATTTTCAGATGTGTAGCTTTGCATGCCTTTCAATTCAAAACTGTATTCCCAGCGAGAACAGGGCTTCTGTGAGACAAACTACTTGGCAATTGCATGGTATAAAGTAGTATTTGAACAACTGAAGTATTTTCAGATTCGTCAGCTCATTCTGCTTCTAAAGAATTTTTCTGCAATGTTCATCAGTGATTTGTACTTTGATAGTAGTGAGCAAATGTACATCTTGACATATTTCCAGCCAGAAACTTAATCCCTTTCTAAACTGGCATCAATTCCTTACTGCATTACACATGAAAAGAGGCATTTATAGTAATGTAATGTACATGTAATATGTATCAAAATTATACATAGCTTTACATAGTGTAGTTTGATTATTTTTTTTTGAGGAAGAGCTGTTCTTTCCAAATCTGTGTATTTTCCATTTGTGAAAGCATTCAGGAATGAAACTGTACGCATCAAACTAAGAGGGTTAATATCCAGATGCCTCAGACAGATGGCATTATTAGTCTGACTGGGCTTGACATCTAGTTTTCAAAGTTAAGGAGCTTTGGTTACTTGGATGGCTGACAGTCTGAGAATAGCCAGTGCTCTAAGCTTGATGCTTTCTGTAATAGAAATAGGCAATACTACAGCTTTGCCTAACAGACTTTTAGCAAAAAAAAAGTTACACCAAGATCAACCGCACTGAGAAAGTACTTAAGAAAATGCTGTTGCAACTTTTAGTTTAGGACTCCTACTGGCAAAGGCTGAACCAAGGACAGAAAACAGTACTAGAATTTTATTTTTCATGCCGCTGGGTTTTTTGCTACAGCCTAGACCTGAAGTGTTCCATCTTTTTAACTGTTCAGTCTATTCAGCAGATAGGAGAACTACAGGAAATACAAGAATCTGAAGAATGTCTCTCTTCTACACCAAACTACAGCTTTACAGCCCTTGCTCTTTCAGTGTTCCCACTACTCATTTTCCCCACAAGATGGGTTAAATGTTTTTAAGGGGAACATAGATATGATTAAAACACTCTTAAAACCATACGAACAAGAGGTATCAGTTCAAAAGTAGCTATATATTTCCTCCCCTTTATATATAACAGAAATTGAGGAGAGTTCTGAGAGCAGAGAAGGCATAAAGACTAGGATTTGTCAAAGGAACATCAAGGAGGAAAGCACCTACTCCATCAGCCCCTTTACAAGTCCTAGTATGCACGTAAATGATAGAAAATTCCTAGGTAAAGGTACATAGCAGAAAGACTTTCATCTTGTTACAAGAAATATACATCTGACACCAGTCGATAGTAGTACTTACATTACAGTACAAATAAATACTCATTAAAGTTAAGTAGAAGTAATGTACGTGTGTGCATATATATGCACATACCAGTAACAACAAAGTAGTAATACTTCAATAGGAGACCTAAAAAAAGCCCATTAACAAAACCAAATCGTGCTTGTTCAGGCTGGCTCAAAACTCTTTATGGTGCGCTTGCATCGTGAAATACATTTTAAAGTGAAGCAGGGATGTAACTGTTTTATTCATTTAAGAAATACAAATATGACAAGCAGAAAACTCATCTTTAAGGGATGCATACACTAGATCACAGAGTCAGTTTTGCAAAAAATATGAAATAACCCATTGTTTTATAAACTACACCTCTGGCTAAGGTGAAAGACGGAAATTTTGGGGGCACACTTTCAATCACCTAATATTAATCCAAGGTATTATATACAGACACGGAGTTTGAAAGACATATTGGAAATTCCTTCTTCCTATTAAACAGCTTAGCAGAGGTCCGTAACAACGTATACCATGTAAATGTGGTACAAACTGTTGATGACGTGATAAACACTAATCCATAACAGCTACAACAGGACAAGCAATCCTTTTAAAAAAGGCTTGGATAAGCTACCTTCTATTAGAAAACCAATCATCTCGCAGACTGTAGGAGCAATATCCTACTCTCACAAAACGCACCATGGTTTTGTTTACTGTGTGCACATCAGAGGGGTGCCCTCCAGTTTTATTTTTTAGAGATTAATTAACAATTTAAACCAAACTTCTGCATTTTAGAAAGCACATTGAGGTACATAGAAAAAAGAAGCTGCTCTATTTTCAGACTTGAATGGGAGGTCGGGGTCCTCAGCACCACTCAAGGCTCAGACCCTTTTCAGCAGCAATAGGAATGCCATTAGATTGCGACAATAGTATCAGCTGACAGGGCAGGATAATAAACCAGTGTTCCGACCTAACCCTATTGACTTAGGTCTTCCAATGCTAAATGAAAGCAAAATTTGCTTTACAGAATGGATCTAAGTTGGGGGGGAAGAACACCATAAAGCATTTGAGGACTTTAAATTACATTTTTAACCATCTTAAATATTTCTGCTTCACTGATTGTTAAGTACATATGCACAAAGTATCTGATAAGAGTTCAAGCACACGTCCTGTCAGTGCCCCCGCTGCGCACACCGCTGCCCTCCCAGCAGGTCTGCACTCCTGTAAGCAGAACTGGGAGTCCAACAGCTAGTACTGCAGCTACACCACTTGCAACTACTTCAACACGCAACACAAACCCAAAAGCTTATTCAACTCTGGACGGTAAAGATTGTCCACCTAAGTATGCTACGCAAGCCTGCAGGGCAAAGCGCAGCTTTTATTTTGCAAATCTGTCACAGCTGTAACACAGTCAGTGACCCACAGAGATTTACTGTGATCAAAGCTGTTTCAGCTGTTACTGTTTGTTCTAAACCACCTTTTCATCACCTAGTGTTAAAACAAACAAGTGAGAGGTACTTCCACCGATTTGTGCAAGTATCAATTAATTACTTATACAGGTGTTTAGCATGTTTCTCTTTAATGCAGTAGTCATCAGTATTATAAAAGTGTATGTTAGGCTAATAAAATTAGCCAAATAAAATTTAAAAGTCACACAAGAAGCAGAATCAAGAACAAATCATACTTTAGAGTAGACATGAATACCCATTACTATTAAAAAAAAAAAAAACACGCACATCACAACACACTGTGCTATACTGTGATACTGTAGTCCCTGAAAAGCTTTGTTTTGGGAAATTTCTTTTTGTTCATGCAGATTACAAAAATAAAAAGAACATCTGTGTTTAAAGAAAACTACTGCACTTTTACTTTCATTATTAAATGCTGAAAGTAAACTAATTGCTCTCACTTCCTATTTCTTACAGGTGAAACCGACACAATCCAGCATTCATTCCTGAACAGAAGGCCATTAAATTATTGAGATAATTTCAGACACATACACTTCAGAACTAAACTACAAACTAAGGAACAGCAAACTAAAGTTACTTTATATCTATCTCCATGACCATCCTAGAGCAACTGTGCAGTCACAAACTTCTTTATTTACATGCCAGCTATATATTTCATTTCATCTTAGCTCTTCCTACGCACCTCTATGCAGACAAATCCACCCAGGGGTCAGAAAATTACTAAATACCATTAAAAGCACAGCTTTAGCAACAGACCTCTTCTGTTTACTAGAAACCGTACTAGATACATGTAGCCTTTAAGTCACTGTGTCTTTAATGCTACCCAATACAGACTTGCACCTCTTACTATACTCCACAGTACATCCTAGCATTACTGCCCCTTATTAAACACGCGCTCACACAAGTTACCTGCACTGTCCCAAGGAAGTTCTTGCTCCCAAGAGACAAAAGTCAGAGCAGAGCAAGTCCTACCTACTCGAGACGCTCACCACAGAACACTGTTAAACAGATGACAATCTTTTGAGAGAGAAATTAGGTAGCATACTCCCTAATAGAGGTGCAATTTCTCAGATCTACTTTTTATTCTAGAAAAGACATTAGTCCTACGAGAAGACTATTACGTACAGATAATCAAACAGCATGTTTCAGTACAACAGTTCTCGAAATCGAGCCATAGCTTGGCAAAACTCTCAGATTTCACACATGAAGTCACTTTTCTAAAAAAAACCTACTTGTTTCTAGTATCAACATATTCTTTCGCAGCACGTAACACGTGAAAATACTACAAAGCTACAGTTGGCACATAAATCTTTACCTTCCCAAGTCAAATGACAAGCCCCATCACAGAAGTGAATTTAACTATTTCTTTCCAAACCAGGCTGTCCCCTGATAAGGTTAAGGCAATTCACCATTGCAAGGGACTAAATCATATGCCCCAACTGACACAAGACCTAGAACTCAGTAGTTCACTTCAGCTACAAAAAGGCAAGCTGTGCTTCAAGTGAAGTTCAAGGATGACTGTCCAACACGGTTTTAAAGCGCAAAGGTAAAGTCAAAAACTTCAAGCCCAGTGAACTGAAATAAAACCAACCACCTGAAGCTATCTGCCAACAAGAGCTGGTCTTGCAGCGTTTTACAAATACTTCTCTGAAATGACTTGCACTTTCAACAACGTATCAGTGATACTGGTTCACAACAGAGGCTAACAAGCTTTTGAAATAAAAAAATTACAATATAATTGCAAATAGCAAGTTACTTAGAACCTATTTATAAAAGCTAAGCCAAAGAGAACCAGTTTCACTATGAGAGCCATAAATTACCGGAATCAAGAGGAAACTCAGTTCTTGGTTTAAATCCTGATGATACCAAAAGGTTGTCCTGTTTATTTAAGCTCACATAGGTAATTAAGTTGATGCTAGTTTTACTTCTAATAGCAACAAAAAGACTCATTTCAACTAAAATCAGCATCAGGTTAGATTGACACCAAAGACTGACAATACCTTGAAATTTCATGTGAAATCCTTCAGCCCAGAAGCACAAAGACCTAGACGTTTAACTTTCCACTGGAATCAGTGGGAATTACGTGCCTAATATCTTGCATATCTGGAGCAAAGCCAAAAGTCAGCTTTTAAGATGCAGCCCCATAAAGCATCAGCATTAAAGACTAAGTGCTTAGAAACCTGAAGTCAAAATAACTTTGTACTTTTTAAATCCATGCCCCGTACCACACATACTCTCACTCAAGCATATAAAGGAATTCAAATCTTTATTTGATATCCATAAACCCATAAACGTTGCTATTCTATATTTCTATGCAGGAAGGCAGTTTTCCCCTAAAACATTATGCTTTTTAATAAACAACAAACTTTAATTCTATTGCGTGAAAGGGCTACAAATATACATTTGTTAATCAAGCAGACTACACAGATATTTTTGCTTTACAACTGGCACCTATGTTACTGGTACACTTAGCTGGCTCATTTATCATAGCACTTTGCCCACGTAGTTTAGATTATCGCTTTTTGAAATATGGGCAACTGCAATTATTTAAAGAAAAAAAAAAAAAAAAACAAAAAGAACGTGCTCAGGCAGGTATTGCAAATCCATTCCTTTTTTCCAGTGAATACTCATGGAGCCCATCTTTATTCACATGCAGATGTCATTGCATTCTACACCAGTCATCTAGTGGCATAAAATAACTTTCAAAAGTCTAGTACAATTGTTAGCAAACCAATTTTACTCCTGCTGTAACGAAGCCTGCAGCAAGGGGGCTGCCATCCTGTCGGTAGATGGTGCTGCGAGAGATTCTCGGGGAACTTTAACGAAGGACAATAGTCCAGAGTGAAAAGTCTGTTAACCCGGTACTATGAAAACAAGTATGCGTTTAATAGGAGGGATAAATATCGACCCTTTCCTGGAAGGAATCATACACAGACAAACCGATAAGAGGACTTGAAACTAAGCAATTGGAAATTCTGAACATTTTATATGAATGAAGCACATGCTTAACACAAACTATTTCTTCAAAACTACACAGTACATACGTTGATGGAAAAGTCCTATAGAAAAAATTGACCAACCATGTCAGCACGTCAAACTGCCTAGTACAAGATGGTGGATGCACACAAACTGCGTGAGAACGAGTATTTAAAAACAGACCACATCCACGGATTAGCACTTCAAAAATTTCTCTGTCGAGTGTTTGAAAACCAATAAATCCACTAGGGGGGTAGCAAAAAAGTCAATCAGGACCTTTACTGGCAATAAAATATTTACTCTAAGTACATAGAGCTTTTAAAGCAGAGGAACACTTGCTTCAAACCTAGAAAAGCCATAGAACCGTACGGAATGGATCCTAGGAAAAAAAATTAGACATGTAAAGGTCAATGAACACAATGATTTATTTAAAAAATAAAAAACGTAAAAACGATTTTTTTTTTCCTCCTTTACAGAAATGTTAATTTCAGTCATGGGATCCGAGTAGATTTTGTAGAAAAAAATGTAGTAGCCAGGTATCGAGTCCTTACAACAAAGGAAATTCCCCCATAACCCTCCCCAGTTTTTACTCCAGATCAGCAAGACACTTCCCACCCCGTACCCCAAAAAAAAACAAATTAAAACAAGACATTTTTCGTTGCTAGTATAAAAACGACCAAGGTCCAAGTAATAATAAAAAAATAGAGTCCATCAATGACTGTAACACAAAGTATGTGTGTGTGGGGCCCAGTCCATCTTCAGAGAGAAAGAAGTGGCACAGGCAGCAGAGGCGACCCCCAGGGGGCATTTAGGAGCTGCTCCCACAGCAGGGAGGCATTTAAAAGGAGCTGCCCTTCGGCGAATGAGGGGAGAAACCATTTAGAAGCTGCCCCGTATCAAAGGGAGGGCTCTCCACGCCACCCCCAATGGGTATGGGCGCTCCAGCTCAGAAAGAGCCGCCCCCGTAGCCTCCCCCACCATAGCCTCCTCTGTACGGTCCACTGTTACTGCGGCCCCCCCAGTTGCCGCCCCCTCCTCCACCTCCTCCGCCGCTCTTCATGGGGCCGTAGGAGGACTGGTGCTGGCTGTAGCTGCCGAACCCGCCGTACCCGTTGCCGTAGTCGCCGCCTCCCCCGCCGCCGCCGCCGCCTCCGTAGGAGCCGCTGCCGTAGGAGCCGTAACCGCCGCCGCCGCCGCCTCCTCCACCGTAGCCGCCGTAGCTATTGTAACCGCCGCCTCCCTTGGAAAGGCCGTTGTGATCCCGGTTGCCGGATCCGCCGCCGCCCCGACCCCTTCCTCCTCCTCTGCCTCCCCGGGAGGGCCTGGAAGAGCCGCCGCCGCCTCCCCCGCCCGACTGGATGTCCTCCTTGGGCACGGCCTTCTTGACCTCCACGCGGTGGCCCTGGATGGGGTGGAACTTGACCACGGCCGCCTTGTCGGCGGCGTCGTGGTTCTGGAAATAGACGAAGCCGAAGCCGCGCTTCTTCCCGCTCTGTTTGTCGGCGATGATCTCGGCCTTCTCCACGGGGCCGAACTGGCTGAAGTGCTGCACCAGGTCCCCTTCGCCTACGTCCCCTTTGAGGCCGCCCACAAAGAGCTTCTTCACCTTTGCGTGGGCCCCCGGTTTGGCCGAGTCCTCCCGGGACACGGCCCGCTTCAGCTCCACCGCGTTCCCGTCCACGGCGTGGGGGGAGGCGGCCATGGCGGCGTCGGCCTCCTCCACCGCCGAGTAGGTGACGAAGCCGAAGCAGCGGGAGCGCTTGGTCTGCGGGTTGAGCACGACCACGCAGTCGGTGAGGGTACCGTAGGCCGCGAAGTGCTCCCGCAGCCCGGCCTCCGTGGTCTGCACGTTCAGGCCGCCGATGAACAGCTTGCAGAGCTGCGAGTTCTCCATGCTGCCGCCGGTGCCGGGGCTGCGCCTGGGCCTGGCGCCGAGACTCCTCCTCCTGTTGGGGGGCAGCTCCGAAGGTTTTTTCCCCCCCTTCTCCGTCTTGCCGCTTGCTTTCCCCCTCGCTCGCTGCCAACAGCGCGACCTCACGGCTGCGGCAGCCGCCGGCGATGGGCTCCCTCGGCCTGGCCCGACGCCTTCGCTTCGCCTCACCTGACCAGCAGAAGTAGACGGGGCGTCCCGGCTGCCGCCGCTCACCGCAGAAAGGGGAGGGGGGGGGAATGTGGGGACGGGGGGGGAAAAAACACAAGCACGCACAAAATGGCGGCTGCTACTTCTCCAGAGCTGGGCCGGCGACTGGTGCCCACACAAAGGGGACGCTGGGAGCCCCGCCCGCCCGCCCGGCCGCCGCCAATGAGGGCGCGCCGCCGGCGCCGTCCGCGACTCACCTTTAGGGGCGGGGCTCCGACCGCGATCGACGAGCGCGGCGACTAATCAGAGGTCGCGACCTCCGCCGCGCGTCGGCAAAAGGCCCGGGGGTTGGCCGGTGACGGACGCGGCGGTGCAGCCAATAGAGTCGCGCTAGTAGCGGCCGGTGATGCTGGGGCGCCTCCTGCGCGCGCCGAGAGAAGGGGCGGGGCCGGGCCCGGGCTGCGCCAATGCGTCCAGCCAACGGACGGGAGCCAATGAGCCGCCTCCGGCGCGGCCGCGCGCTTTCTCGCCGGCGGCCCCGCCCCGCGGGCGGAGTGGTCGGCGGGCGGCTCGCGCGGGAGCGTTTGAAACGCTGACCGTTAGGCGGCCGCGCGCCCCCCGCCCTGTCACGGAGGGACGTTTCCACACACACACACCCCCCGGGCGTCCCCCGCACCTCAGACCCGGCGGGCTTCGCTGTTGTTCCCAGCCTGAGGCGCCGCTGCTCCCCTCAGGGCTCGGCCTCGCCAGGCTAAGGGCCGGGAGCAGGGGTTACCGGCGGACCGAAAGCTGGCTCAAGCCCGGTCCGGTAGGACTTTGTTTACCTGCGGGCCCCAGCCTTGCACCTTCGTTTCCTTTTGGGGCAACACGGACAGGCTGTTCCTGACGGGAGGCGGCTGCCCCTCTTCGGGGGTTTTGACCGTTCTGTTTGGTCCGGTTCCTGTCTGCTGCCTCTCAGCGTTGGCCGGCTCTCCTTCCCTCATTTGTGTCCGTTTTCCCTCTCCAACATGCTCCCTCAGGCAGCATCTTCCTCGCTTTTCCTGCTACTGTTTCCTCCGCCGTTTCCCAGTCCTCTTTCCAACCCTGCTGCTGCCTCCTCTTCTCACCCTTAAATCTCTCCCCGGCTCGAAAAGGAGGCATTTTCTTAAAGAAATAATCAGAGCTGTTCAAGGGTGTGCAAGGTCTCTGAAATGACTAATAGTGAGATGCATTTCCTTTGGTTGGTTGGTTTACCTTAACAGTACCTTAAACATTGTCAGCCTGAAGACTGCAGCACTCTTTTCAACACACTGAATTTTTCATCAGAAACAGTATTTTTTATTTTTTTTTCTTATACCCACTAAGGTTTATGTTGGAAATTATCTAGGAGCTAAGAAAAATTTTTGTGGCGAAATTTTCTTTTCCTTGAAGGTGAAAAGGGCAGTTCACTTTTCGCTAGGCACGTTAGCACCTGCACCGCACAGTTTCTGAAACTCAGGTTAACTTAATCCTCCTCACGGGTAATTGACTAATCCATTTCTAAAACCTCCAGTGAAGGCAATTTCACAATCCCTTCAGGTAGCTTCTTCCTTTGTTCATTAATTCCACAATGAGATGAAAGTTTCCCTTTAGACGTTGAGACAATCTTTGAAAAAAATAACCACATAAGCGAATATATTAAAGTGAGCGCAAACCTCAAGAACTCATGAAGCATTAAAGCACCCCCATATAGAGTACGCAAGCCACTCTCCCTCTTTGTTAAGTAAATGTATATGTTAATATACTGTGGGCTTTACTCGGATGATAAGACTTCCTCTTCTGTTTGGGCACCTCTCCGTGTTTGCTCTGTTCCTTCTTTTCTGATGCTTTGCTTTTTCAGGCACTAGATCTTGAAAAGCAGGTCTGTCTTGTCTCATCTATGAATGATAATTCCGTAGATGTTTTCCAAAATTTTTTAGGATACTGTTCCCTACGAAAGGGTCATATTACCTCTACCAGTTAGCACAGGTTGAGAATATTTCTGACCACTGCAGCATTTGTCAGACACTTAAGATCTGCACCTCCAAAGAAAGAGTCTGACTTGCAAAAATCTTCCTTGAAGTCCCCCATGTAATACCTGGTTTATATCCCCGTGCTTGGCTTTCAAAAGCCTATCTGTGCTCTTCTATTCTCCACACCATCCAAGAACATTGCCACCAAAACTCACAGTCACAAGTCACCTTACCATCCTGAGTCACAGATGGGAAGTCCAGATTAGAGTACTGGAAAGCAGAGAGTTTTGGGGACTAGGTTAATAAAAAATGACTATATCAGACCTGGTTTCCAGCAAGATCATATCCTGGATCCCATGTCAGACAGGCTACTGGTCCCTTGCTCTGGGAGAAAAGTGTAAGTCTTCCCTCCAAGACCAACCCTGGGAGCCTTTCTAAAGGTGTATACTGAATATTCTGACACTTCTGATCCGGTGGTTACAGTGTTGTATTAGGCACGGTATCAGGATGTAGTTCCACAGTTGTCTGAATTGATCTGTGCTGGGATTGCTGCCCTCCAGCCGTGTGATCCTGCCTTCTCCCACATGTCAGCCTTGATGCTTGTGCAAACAGACAGCGATCCACTTGAGAACTGCGACAGCCAAAAATAATTTTATCATGAAAAAGGGCTTAGTTTTTAGCTGCCTCAGCTCTCTGAAACAGTTTTTTGCATGATCCCATGAGTGCTGGTGCTGGCACGAGGGAGGAAGCAGAACTGCAACATCCCCCTGATTTAGATCAGCTGCTGTGGAAATGCACCCTTGGAGACTCAAAGATACAAGCGTAACATGGACTGCGCTGGAAGGTTAGTTAACTATAGCCCTAGATGAAGTCCAGGGAGGCTGAATGTTTCAGCACAAAGATTCTTCCTTATTCCTCTTCAGATGGTGTCAACTCCACAGATTAATACTGCTAGTAAAATTCTGGCCTCATTTCTATCAGCGGGCCAAGTTTTCATGCCTTAGTCTCAAAGGCTATGATTATCATTAACCGGTAGGATTAATACTTGCAATATAGTAATCTGATTTTTCTTAGATTGGATTTCTTTTCTGTTATAGCCAAGTCTGTTAAGAATAACTTATTAATAGGACAGGAATATTAAATGTCCATGTTTGATAACCACTTACAGAGAAAGATGTCACATGTTTAGAGCCATTTATCTCAATGCATGAATAGACACAATCTTTTTATCTAGTTTTAGAACAGAGAATATCCCCATAGGGTCACCGAAATATTTGTGGTTTTAAAACAAACAAACATATCCTACTCTATTAAAAAAAAAAAGCTTCTTCCCAGAGGCCGTCTGCAAGCTCCACACAATTACAGGAAATACAAAAATATATTTTGCCTACCACTTACCATAAAAACTGTTTGGCCCTTCCCAAGATAAAATAATGTCTATTCCATGTAGAAAATAACCATGAGAGTTTTATAGACCCTTAATAATTTACAGCAAAAATGAAGACAAATTAAGAGGAGCTAATTATGGCCTCAACAGATAACAAAGAAAAACAAAGCGCTTGTTTACAGCTCACTTTCTCTCCCTGAAAGCAAGACAGACAAGTAGGCCAAGGAAGAGATCAAAGAAAGAAATCACTACTTCTTTCAGCAGGAGGAGATGAGGGTCTTTAAGATGTGAGCAAATCAGTAGTCAAAATCAGTGGCTGACACAACTCAAGTACAGCCCAACTGCTTCCTCTTCATTTGCACTTCTGACTGGGTGACTAATGAAAGGAAAATGCCTTTAAAATATATATACCCATCTCTTGCAGATAGAAATGTCTCCTCTATACTACAGAAAGGCCAAACTCCACTTGACCTGGTGTCCTCCCGTCCACCATCCTTTCCCAACTGCCATGTAAGTGACCTCATGTAGTTCATGTAGTCGCTCAAAATCACATTTTCAGAGTTCAGTCCCCACACTGAAAGGGCCATGTGCACTGCAAACATACATGTGCCCTGACACGTACCACCATGCTATGGAGATGCAGGGTTTCCTAGACAGCTAAACATCAGT